>NW_027095244.1:0-28034 GCF_029207755.1 Chamaea fasciata | reverse complement strand
GGATTTCTTCCAGATGAAAGCTGCCACAAACTGGAAGACCAGCTTCCCATGGATGGCCGAAGGCCTCCTACAAACTGACATCAGGCACCTGGGCAGCTGACTTTACTTATTCCTAAAAACAGGCCATCCTTTGCGCCCAACTCCCTCTGCCGAGCAGCAGGCCTCGGCCACCTACAATCTCAAACGGAACAGGATTTCTTCCAGATGCAAGCAGCCACAAACTGGTAGACTTGCTTCCCTTGGAGGGCCAAAGGCCTCCTAAAAACTGACACCTGGCACCTGGGCAGCTAACTTTACTTACCCCTGAAAACAGGCCATCATTTGTTCCCAACTCCCTTAGCCGGGCACCAGGCCTCGGCCACCTACGATCCCAAACAGAACAGGATTTCTTCCAGATGCAAGCTGCCACAAACTGGAAGCCTGGCTTCCCTTGGAGGGCCAAAGGCCTCCTACAAACTGACATCAGGCACCTGGGCAGCTGACTTTACTTACCCCAGAAAAGAGGCCATCATTTGTGCCCAACTCCCTCTGCCGGGCACCCGGCTTCGGGAACCTACAATCTTCAACGGAACAGGATTTTTTCCAGATGCAAGCTGCCACAAACTGGAAGACTAGCTTCCCTTGGAGGGCCAAAGGCCTGCTACAAACTGACATCAGGCACCTGGGCAGCTGACTTTACTTACCCCTGGAAATAGGTCATCCTTTGTGCCCAACTCCCTCTGCCGGGCACCTGGCCTCGGCCACCTACAATCCCAAACGGAACAGGATTTCTTCCAGATGCAAGCTGCCACAAACTGGAAGACCAGCTTCCCATGGAGGGCCGAAGGCCTCCTACAAACTGACATCAGGCACCTGGGCAGCTGACTTTACTTACCCCTGAAACAGGCCATCATTTGTGCCCAACTCCCTCTTCCGGTCACCCGGCTTCGGGAACCTACAATCTTGAACAGAACAGGATTTTTTCCAGATGCAAGCTGCCACAAACTGGAAGACTAGCTTCCCTTGGAGGGCCAAAGGCCTGCTACAAACTGACATCAGGCACCTGGGCAGCTGACTTTACCTACCCCTGGAAACAGGCCATCATTTGTGCCCAACTCCCTCAGCCGGGCACCAGGCCTCTGCCACCTACGATCCCAAACGGAACAGGATTTCTTCCAGATGCAAGCTGCCACAAGCTGGAAGCCTGGCTTCCCTTGGAGGGCAAAAGGCCTTCTACAAACTGACATCAGGCACCTGGGCAGCTGACTTTACCTATTCCTAAAAACAGGCCATCCATTGCGCCCAACTCCCTCTGTAGGGCAGCAGGCCTCGGCCACCTACAATCCCATACAAAATAGGATTTCTTCATGATGCAAGCAGCCACAAACTGGAAGACTAGCTTCCCTTGGAGGGCCAAAGGCCTCCTACAAACTGACATCAGGCACCTGGGCAGCTGACTTTACTTACCCCTGGATACAGGCCATCCTTTGTTCCCAACTCCCTCAGCCGGGCACCTGGCCTCGGCCACCTACAATCCCGAACGGAACAGGATTTCTTCCAGATGCTAGCTGCCACAAACTGGAAGACTAGTTTCTCTTGGAGGGCCAAAGGACTCCTACAAACTGACATCAGGCACCTGGGCAGCTGACTTTACTTACCCCTGGAAACAGGCCATCCTTTCTGCCCAACTCCCTCAGCCGGGCACCAGGCCTCGGCCACCTACGATCCCGAACGGAACAGGATTTCTTCCAGACGCCAGCTGACACAAATTGGAAGACTTGCTTCCCTTTTAGGGCCCAAGGCCTCCTACAAACTGACATCAGGCACCTGGGCAGCTGACTTTACTTACCCCTGGAAACAGGCCATCATTTGTGCCCAACTCCCTCCGCCTGGCACCAGTCCTCGGCCACCTACGATCCCGAACGGAACAGGATTTCTTCCAGATGCAAGCTGCCACAAACTGGAAGACTAGCTTCCCTTGGAGGGCCAAAGGCCTGCTACAAACTGACATCAGGCACCTGGGCAGCTGACTTTACTTACCCCTGGAAATAGGCCATCCTTTGTGCCCAACTCCCTCTGCCGGGCACATGGCCTCGGCCACCTACAATCCCAAACGGAACAGGATTTCTTCCAGATGCAAGCTGCCACAAGCTGGAATCCTGGCTTCCCATGGAGGGCCAAAGGCCTCCTACAAACTGACATCAGGCACCTGGGCAGCTGACTTTACTTACCCCTGGAAACAGGCCACCATTTGTGCCCAACTCCCTCTGCCGGGCACCTGGCCACGGCCACCTACGATCCCAAACGGAACAGGATTTCTTCCAGATGCTAGCTGCCACAAACTGGAAGACTAGTTTCCCTTGGAGGGCCAAAGGACTCCTACAAACTGACATCAGGCACCTGGGCAGCTGACTTTACTTACCCCTGGAAACAGGCCATCCTTTCTGCCCAACTCCCTCCGCCGGGCACCAGGCCTCGGCCACCTACGATCCCGAACGGAACAGGATTTCTTCCAGACGCCAGCTGACACAAATTGGAAGACTTGCTTCCCTTGGAGGGCCCAAGGCCTCCTACAAACTGACATCAGGCACCTGGGCAGCTGACTTTACTTACCCCTGGAAACAGGCCATCATTTGTGCCCAACTCCCTCTGCCGGGCACCTGGCCACGGCCACCTACAATCCCGAACGGAACAGGATTTCTTCCAGATGCAAGCTGCCACAAACTGGAAGACCAGCTTCCCATGGAGGGCCAAAGGCCTGCTACAAACTGACATCAGGCACCTGGGCAGCTGACTTTACTTACCCCTGGAAACAGGCCATCCTTTGTGCCCAACTCCCTCTGCCAGGCACCAGGCCTCGGCCACCTACAATCCCAAACGGAACAGGATTTATTCCAGATGCAAGCTGCCACAAACTGGAAGACTAGTTTCCCTTGGAGGGCCAAAGGCCTCCTACAAACTGACATCAGGCACCTGGGCAGCTGACTTTACTTACCCCTGGAAACAGGCCATCATTTGTGCCAAACTCCCTCTGCCGGTCACCCGGCTTTGGGAACCTACAATCTTGAACGGAACAGGATTTTTTCCAGATGCAAGCTGCCACAAACTAGAAAACTAGCTTCCCTTGGAGGGCCAAAGGCCTCCTACACACTGACATCAGGCACCTGGGCAGCTAACTTATTTACCCCTGGAAACAGGCCATCCTTTGTTCCCTACTCCCTTAGCCGGGCACCAGGCCTCGGCCACCTACGATCCCAAACGGAACAGGATTTCTTCCAGATGCAAGCTGCCACAAACTGGAAGCCTGGCTTCCCTTGGAGGGCCAAAGGCCTCCTACAAACTGACACCAGGCACCTGGGCAGCTGACTTTACTTACCCCTGGAAACAGGCCATCCTTTGTGCCCAACCTCCTCTGCCGGGCACCAGGCCTCGGCCACCTACGATCCCAAACGGAAAAGGATTTCTTCCAGATGCAAGCTGCCACAAGCTGGAAGCCTTGCTTCGCTTGGAGGGCCAAAGGCCTCCTACAAACTGACATCAGGCACCTGGGCAGCTGACTTTACTTACCCCTGGAAACAGGCCATCATTTGTGCCCAACTCCCTCTGCCGGGCACCTGGCCACGGCCACCTACATTCCCGAACGGAACAGGACTTCTTCCAGATGCAAGCTGCCACAAACTGGAAGAGTAGCTTCCCTTGGAGGGCCAAAGGCCTGCTACAAACTGACATCAGGCACCTGGGCAGCTGACTTTACTTACCCCTGCAAACAGGCCATCATTTGTGCCCAACTCCCTCAGCCGGGCACCAGGCCTCGGCCACCTACGATCTCAAACGGAAAAGCATTTCTTCCAGATGCAAGCTGTCACAAGCTGGAAGCCTGGCTTCCCTTGGAGGGCCAAAGGCCTCCTACAAACTGACATCAGGCACTGGGCTGCTGACTTTACTTATTCCTAAAAACAGGCCATCCATTGCACCCAACTCCCTCTGTTGGGCAGCAAGCCTCGGCCACCTAGAATCCCAAACAGAACAGGATTTCTTCCAGATGCAAGCAGCCACAAACTGGAAGACTAGCATCCCTTGGAGGGCCAAAGGCCTCCTACAAACTGACACCAGGCACCTGGGCAGCTGACTTTACTTACCCCTGGAAACAGGCCATCGTTTGTTTCCAACTCCCTTAGCCACGCCCCAGGCGTCGGCCACCTACGATCCCAAACGGAACAGGATTTCTTCAAGATGCAGGCTGCCACATGCTGGAAGCCTGGCTTCTCTTGGAGGGCCAAAGGCCTCCTACAAACTGACATCAGGCACCTGGGCAGCTGACTTTACTTACCCCTGGAAACAGGCCATCCTTTGTGCCCAACTCCCTCTGCCGGGCACCTGGACTCAACTACCTACAATCCCGAACAAAACAGGATTTCTTCCAGATGCAAGCTGCCACAAACTGGAAGACTAGCTTCCCTATGAGGGCCAAAGGCCTCCTACAAACTGACATCAGGCACCTGGGCAGCTGACTTTACTTTCCTCAGGAAAGAGGCCATCATTTGTGCCCAACTCCCTCTGCCGGGCACCTGGCCTCGGTCACCTACAATCCCGAACGGAACAGGATTTCTTCCAGATGCAAGCTGCCACAAAGTGGAAGACTTGCTTCCCTTGGAGGGCCAAAGGCCTCCTACAAACTGACACCAGGCACCTGGGCAGCTGACTTTACTTACCCCTGGAAACAGGCCATCCTTTGTGCCCAACTCCCTCTGCCGGGCACCAGGCCTCGGCCACCTACGATCCCAAACGGAAAAGGATTTCTTCCAGATGCAAGCTGCAACAAGCTGGAAGCCTGTCTTCCGTTGGAGGGCCAAACGCCTCCTACAAACTGACATCAGGCACCTGGGCAGCTCACTTTACTTACCGCTGGAAACAGGCCATCATTGTGCCCCACTCACTCTGCCGGGTACCCCGCCTCGGCCACCTACAATCTCGAACGGAACAGGATCTCTTCTTGATGCAAGCTGCTACAAGCCGGAAGCCTGGCTTCCCTTGGAGGGCCAAAGGCCTCCTACAAACTGACATCAGGCACCTTGGCAGCTGACTTTACTTACCCCTGGAAACAGGCCATCATTTGTGCCACACTCTATCTGCCCGGCACCGGACTTCGGCCACCTACAATCTCGAACGGAACAGGATTTCTTCCAGATGCAAGCTGCCACAAGCCGGAAGCCTGGCTTCCCTTAGAGGGGCAAAGGCCTCCTACAAACTGACATCAGGCACCTGGGCAGCTGACTTTACTTACCCCTGGAAACAGGCCATCTTTTGTACCATACTCCGTGTGCCGGGCACCCGGCATAAACCACCTCCAATCCTGAACGGAACAGGATTTCTTCCAGATTCATGCTGCCACAAGCTGGAAGACTGGCTTCCCTTGGAGGGCCAAAGGCCTCCTACAAACTGACATCAGGCACCTGGGCAGCTGACTTTACTTAACTCCTGGAAACAGGCCATCCTTTGTGCCCAACTCCCTCTGCGGGGCACCAGGCTTCGGCCACCTACAATCCCGAACGGAACAGCATTTCTTCCAGATGCAAGCTGCCACAAACTGGAAGACTAGTTTCCCTTGGAGGGCCAAAGGCCTCCTACAAACTGACATCAGGAACCTGGGCAGCTGACTTTACTTACCCCTGGAAACAGGCCATCCTTTGTGCCCATCTCCTTATGCTGGGCACCCGGCTTTGGCCACCTACAATCCCGAACGGAACAGGATTTCTTCCAGATGCAAGCTGCCACAAGCAGGAAGCCTGTCTTCCCTTGGAGGGCCAAAGGCCTCCTAAAAACTGACATCAGGCACCTGGGCAGCTGACTTTACTTACCCCTGGAAGCAGGCCATCCTTTGTTCCCAACTCCCGCAGCCAGGCACCTGGCCTCGGCCACCTACAACCCCGAATGGAACAAGATTTCTTCCAGATGCAAGCTGCCACAAAATGGAAGCCTGGCTTCCCTTCGAGGGCCAAAAGGCTCCTAAAAACTGACACCAGGCACCTGGGCAGCTGACTTTACTTTCCTCAGGAAAGAGGCCATCTTTTGTGCCCAACTCCTTGTGCCGGGCTCCCGGCTTTGGCCACGTACAATCCCGAACGGAACAGGATTATTCCAGATGCAAGCTGCCACAAACTGGAAGACTAACTTCCCTTGGAGGGCCAAAGGCCTGCTACAAACTGACATCAGGCACCTGGGCAGTTGACTTTACTTACCCCTGCAAACAGGCCATCCTTTGGCCCAACTCCCTCTGCCGGGCACCTGGCCTCGGCCACCTACAATCCCGAACGAAACAGGATTTCTTCCAGATGCAAGCTGCCACAAACTGGAAGACTAGCTTCCCTTGGAGGGCCAAAGGCCTCCTACAAACTGACATCAGGCACCTGGGCAGCTGACTTTACTTTCCTCAGGAAAGAGGCCATCCTTTGTGCCCAACTCCCTCTGCCGGGCACCTGGCCTCGGCCACCTACAATCCTGAACGGAACAGTATTTCTTCCAGATGCAAGCTGCCACAAGCCGGAAGCCTGTCCTCTCATGGAGGGCCAAAGGCCTGCTACAAACTGACATCAGGCACCTGGGCAGCTTACTTTATTTACCCCTGGAAACAGGCCATCACTTGTGCCCAACTCCCTCAGCATGGCACCCGGCTCCGGCCACCTACAATCTTGAACGGAACAGGATTTCTTCCAGATGCAAGCTGCCACAAGCCGGAAGCCTGTCCTCTCATGGAGGGCCAAAGGCCTGCTACAAACTGACATCAGGCACCTGGGCAGCTGACTTTATTTACCCCTGGAAACAGGCCATCATTTGTGCTCAACTCCCTCAGCCGGGCACCAGGCCTCGGCCACCTACGATCCCAAACGGAACAGGATTTCTTCCAGATGCAAGCTGCCACAAACTGGAAGACTAGTTTCCCTTGGACGGCCAAAGGCCTCCGAAAAACTGACATCAGGCACCTGGGCAGCTGACTTTACCTATTCCTAAAAACAGGCCATCCATTGCGCCCAACTCCCTCTGTAGGGCACCAGGCCTCGGCCACCTACAATCCCAAACAGAATAGGATTTCTTCATGATGCAAGCAGCCACAAACTGGAAGACCAGCTTCCCTTGGAGGGCCAAAGGCCTCCTAAAAACTGACACCAGGCACCTGGGCAGCTAACTTTACTTACCCCTAGAAACAGGCCATCCTTTGTTCCCAACTCCCTTAGCCGGGCACCAGGCCTCGGCCACCTACAATCCCAAACGGAACAGGATTTCTTCCAGATGAAAGCAGCCACAAACTGGAAGCCTGGCTTCCCTGTGAGGGCCAAAGGCCTCCTACAAACTGAAATCAGGCACCTGGGCAGCTGACTTTACTTACCCCAGAAAACAGGCCATCATTTGTGCCCAACTCCCTCTGCCGGGCACCCGGCTTCGGGAACCTACAATCTTCAACGGAACAGGATTTTTTCCAGATGCAAGCTGCCACAAACTGGAAGACTAGCTTCCCTTGGAGGGCCAAAGGCCTGCTACAAACTGACATCAGGCACCTGGGCAGCTGACTTTACTTACCCCTGGAAATAGGCCATCCTTTGTGCCCAACTCCCTCTGCCGGGCACCACGCCTCGGCCACCTGCAATCCCAAACGGAACAGCATTTCTTCCAGATGCAAGCTGCCACAAACTGGAAGACTAGTTTCCATTAGAGGGCCAAAGGCCTCCTACAAACTGACACCAGGAACCTGGGCAGCTGTCTTTACTTACCCCTGGAAACAGGCCATCCTTTGTGCTTAACTTCCTTAGCCGGACACCAAGCCTCGGCCACCTACGATCCCAAACAGAACAGGATTTCTTCAAGATGCAGGCTGCCACATGCTGGAAGACTGGCTGTTCTTGGAGTGCCAAAGGCCTCCTACAAACTGACAACAGGAACCTGGGCAGCTGACTTTACTTACTCCTGGAAACAGGCCATCCTTTGTGCCCAATTCCCACTGCCGGGCACCTGGCCTCGGCCACCTACAATCCCGAACGGAACAGGATTTCTTCCAGATGCAAGCTTCCACAAGCTGGAAGCCTGGATTCCCATGGAGGGCCAAAGGCCTCCTACAAACTGACATCAGGCACCTGGGCAGCTGACTTTACTTACCCCTGGAAACAGGCCACCATTTGTGCCCAACTCCCTCTGCCGGGCACCTGGCCACGGCCACCTACAATCCCGAACGGAACAGGATTTCTTCCAGATGCAAGCTGCCACAAACTGGAAGACCAGCGTCCCATGGAGGGCCGAAGGCCTCCTACAAACTGACATCAGGCACCTGGGCAGCTGACTTTACCTACCCCTGGAAACAGGCCATCATTTGTGCTCAACTCCCTCAGCCGGGCACCAGGCCTCTGCCACTTACGATCCCAAACGGAACAGGATTTCTTCCAGATGCAAGCTGCCACAAACTGGAAGCCTGGCTTCCCTTGGAGGGCAAAAGGCCTTCTACAAACTGACATCAGGCACCTGGGCAGCTGACTTTACCTATTCCTAAAAACAGGCCATCCATTGCACCCAACTCCCTCTGTAGGGCAGCAGGCCTCGGCCACCTACAATCCCATACAAAATAGGATTTCTTCATGATGCAAGCAGCCACAAACTGGAAGACTAGCTTCCCTTGGAGGGCCAAAGGCCTCCTACAGACTGACATCAGGCACCTGGGCAGCTGACTTTACTTACCACTGGAAACAGGCCATCCTTGGTGCCCAACTCCCTCTGCCGGTCACCTGGCCTCGGCCACCTACAATCCCAAACGGAACAGGATTTCTTCCAGATGCAAGCTGCCACAAACTGGAAGCCTGGCTTCCCATGGAGGTCCTAAGGCCTCCTACAAACTGACATCAGGCACCTGGGCAGCTGACTTTACTTACCCCTGGAAACAGGCCATCATTTGTGCCCAACTCCCTCAGCCGGGCACCTGGTTTCGGCCACCTACAATCCCGAACGGAACAGGATTTCTTCCAGATGCAAGCTGCCACAAACTGGAAGACTAGTTTCCCTTGGAGGGCCAAAGGCCTCCTACAAACTGACATCAGGCACCTGGGCAGCTGAATTTACTTACCCCTGGAAACAGGCCATCCTTTGTGCCCAACTCCCTCTGCCGGGCACCAGGCCTCGGCCACCTATAATCCCAAACGGAACAGGATTTCTTCCAGATGCACGCTGCCACAAGCTGGAAGCCTGGCTTCCCTTGGAGGGCCAAAGGCCTCCTACAAACTGACATCAGGCACCTGGGCAGCTGACTTTACTTACCCCTGGAAACAGGCCATCATTTGTTCCCAACTCCCTCTGTTGGGCACCAGGCCTCGGCCACCTACAATCCCGAACGGAACAGGATTTCTTCCAGATGCAAGCTGCCACAAGCTGGAAGCCTGGCTTCCCTTGGAGGGCCAAAGTCCTCCTACAAACTGACATCAGGCACCTGGGCAGCTGACTTTACTTACCCCTGGAAACAGGCCATCATTTGTGCCCAACTCCCTCTGCCGGGCACCAGGCTTCGGGAACCTACAATCGTGAACGGAACAGGATTTTTTCCAGATGCAAGCTGCCACAAACTGGAAGACTAGCTCCCTTGGAGGGCCAAACGGCTGCTACAAACTGACATGAGGCACCTGGGCAGCTGACTTTACTTACCCCTGGAAACAGGCCATCATTTGTGCCCAACTCCCTCAGCCGGGCACCAGGCCTCGGCCACCTACAATCCCAAACAGAACAGGATTTCTTCAAGATGCAGGCTGCCACATGCTGGAAGACTAACTGCTCTAGGAGGGCCAAAGGCCTCCTACAAACTGACAACAGGAACCTGGGCAGCTGACTTTACTTACCCCTGGAAACAGGCCATCCTTTGTGCCCAACTCCCTCTGCCGGGCACCTGGCCTCGGCCACCTACAATCCCGAACGGAACAGGATTTCTTCCAGATGCAAGCTTCCACAAGCTGGAAGCCTGGATTCCCATGGAGGGCCAAAGGCCTGCTACAAACTGACATCAGGCACCTGGGCAGCTGACTTTACTAACCCCTGGAAACAGGCCATCCTTTGTTCCCAACTCCCTCTGACGGGCACCTGGCCTCGGCCGCCTACAATCCCAAACGGAACAGGATTTCTTCCAGATGGAAGCTGCCACAAACTGGAAGACTAGTTTCCCTTGGAGGGCGAAAGGCCTGCTAAAAACTGACACCAGGAAACTGGGCAGCTGACTTTACTTACCCCTGGAAACAGGCCATCCTTTGTGCCCTACTCCCTCTGCCGGGCACCAGGCCTCGGCCACCTACAATCCCAAACGGAACAGGATTTCTTCCAGATGCAAGCTGCCACAAGCTGGAAGCCTGGCTTCCCATGGAAGTCCAAAGGCCTACAAACAAACTGACATCAGGCACCTGGGCAGCTGACTTTACTTATTCCTAAAAACAGGCCATCCTTTGCGCCCAACTCCCTCTGCCGAGCAGCAGGCCTCGGCCACCTACAATCCCGAACGGAACAGGATTTCTTCCAGATGCAAGCAGCCACAAACTGGTAGACTTGCTTCCCTTGGAGGGCCAAAGGCCTCCTAAAAACTGACACCAGGCACCTGGGCAGCTAACTTTACTTACCCCTGGAAACAGGCCATCCTTTGTTCCCAACTCCCTTAGCCGGGCACCTGGCGTCGGCCACCTACGATCCCAAACGGAACAGGATTTCTTCCAGATGCAAGCTGCCACAAGCTGGAAGGCTGGCTTCCCTTGGAGGGCCAAAGGCCTCCTACAAACTGACATCAGGCACCTGGGCAGCTGACTTTACTTACCCCTGGAAACAGGCCATCATTTGTGCCCAACTCCCTCAGCCGGGCACCTGGCCTCGGCCACCTACAATCCCGAACGGAACAGGATTTCTTCCAGATGCAAGCTGCCACAAACTGGCAGACTAGTTTCCCTTGGAGGGCCAAAGGCCTCCTACAAACTGACATCAGGCACCTGGGCAGCTGAATTTACTTACCCCTGGAAACAGGCCATCCTTTGTGCCCAACTCCCTCTGTTGGGCACCAGGCCTCGGCCACCTACAATCCCGAATGGAACAGGATTTCTTCCAGATGCAAGCTGCCACAAGCTGGAAGCCTGGCTTCCCTTGGAGGGCCAAAGGCCTCCTACAAACTGACATCAGGCACCTGGGCAGCTGACTTTACTTACCCCTGGAAACAGGCCATCATTTGTGCCCAACTCCCTCGGCCGGGCACCTGGCCACGGCCACCTACGATCCCGAACGGAACAGGATTTCTTCCAGATGAAAGCTGCCACAAACTGGAAGACCAGCTTCCCATGGATGGCCGAAGGCCTCCTACAAACTGACATCAGGCACCTGGGCAGCTGACTTTACTTATTCCTAAAAACAGGCCATCCTTTGCGCCCAACTCCCTCTGCCGAGCAGCAGGCCTCGGCCACCTACAATCCCAAACGGAACAGGATTTCTTCCAGATGCAAGCAGCCACAAACTGGTAGACTTGCTTCCCTTGGAGGGCCAAAGGCCTCCTAAAAACTGACACCAGGCACCTGGGCAGCTGACTTTACTTACCCCTGGAAACAGGCCATCCTTTGTTCCCAACTCCCTTAGCCGGGCACCTGGCGTCGGCGACCTACGATCCCAAACAGAACAGGATTTCTTCCAGATGCAAGCTGCCACAAGCTGGAAGGCTGGCTTCCCTTGGAGGGCCAAAGGCCTCCTACAAACTGACATCAGGCACCTGGGCAGCTGACTTTACTTACCCCTGGAAACAGGCCATCATTTGTGCCCAACTCCCTCAGCCGGGCACCTGGCCTCGGCCACCTACAATCCCGAACGGAACAGGATTTCTTCCAGATGCAAGCTGCCACAAACTGGCAGACTAGTTTCCCTTGGAGGGCCAAAGGCCTCCTACAAACTGACATCAGGCACCTGGGCAGCTGAATTTACTTACCCCTGGAAACAGGCCATCCTTTGTGCCCAACTCCCTCTGTTGGGCACCAGGCCTCGGCCACCTACAATCCCGAACGGAACAGGATTTCTTCCAGATGCAAGCTGCCACAAGCTGGAAGCCTGGCTTCCCTTGGAGGGCCAAAGTCCTCCTACAAACTGACATCAGGCACCTGGGCAGCTGACTTTACTTATTCCTAAAAACAGGCCATCCTTTGCGCCCAACTCCCTCTGCCGAGCAGCAGGCCTCGGCCACCTACAATCCCAAACGGAACAGGATTTCTTCCAGATGCAAGCAGCCACAAACTGGTAGACTTGCTTCTCTTGGAGGGCCAAAGGCCTCCTAAAAACTGACACCTGGCACCTGCGCAGCTGATTTTACTTACCCCTGAAAACAGGCCATCCTTTGTTCCCAACTCCATTAGCCGGGCACCAGGCCTCGGCCACCTACGATCCCAAACAGAACAGGATTTCTTCCAGATGCAAGCTGCCACAAACTGGAAGCCTGGCTTCCCTTGGAGGGCCAAAGGCCTCCTACAAACTGACATCAGGCACCTGGGCAGCTGACTTTACTTACCCCTGGAAACAGGCCGTCATTTGTGCCCAACTCCCTCAGTCGGGCACCTGGCCTCGGCCACCTACAATCCAGAACGGAACAGGATTTCTTCCAGATGCAAGCTGCCACAAACTGGAAGACTAGTTTCCCTTGGAGGGCCAAAGGCCTCCTACAAACTGACATCAGGCACCTGGGCAGCTGACTTTACTTACCCCTGGAAACAGGCCATCCTTTGTGCCCAACTCCCTCTGCCGGGCACCAGGCCTCGGCCACCTACAATCCCAAACGGAACAGGATTTATTCCAGATGCAAGCTGCCACAAACTGGAAGCCTGGCTTCCCTTGGAGGGCCAAAGGCCTCTTACAAACTGACATCAGGCACCTGGGCAGCTGACTTTACTTACCCCTGGAAACAGGCCATCATTTGTGCCCAATTCCCTCTGCCGGGCACCTGGCCACGGCCACCTACAATCCCGAACGGAACAGGATTTCTTCCAGATGCAAGCTGCCACAAACTGGAAGACCAGCTTCCCATGGAGGGCCGAAGGCCTCCTACAAACTGACATCAGGCACCTGGGCAGCTGACTTTACTTACCCCTGGAAACAGGCCATCATTTGTGCCCAACTCCCTCTGCCGGGCACCCGGCTTCCGGAACCTACAATCGTGAACGGAACAGGATTTTTTCCAGATGCAAGCTGCCACAAACTGGAAGACTAGCTCACTTGAAGGGCCAAAGGCCTGCTACAAACTGACATGAGGCACCTGGGCAGCTGACTTTACTTACCCCTGGAAACAGGCCATCATTTGTGCCCAACTCCCTCAGCCGGGCACCAGGCCTCGGCCACCTACAATCCCAAACAGAACAGGATTTCTTCAAGATGCAGGCTGCCACATGCTGGAAGACTGGCTGCTCGTGGAGGGCCAAAGGCCTCCTACAAACTGACAACAGGAACCTGGGCAGCTGACTTTACTTACCCCTGGAAACAGGCCATCCTTTGTGCCCAACTCCCTCAGCCGGGCACCTGGCCTTGGCCACCTACAATCCCGAACGGAACAGGATTTCTTCCAGATGCAAGCTGCCACAAACTGGCAGACTAGTTTCCCTTGGAGGGCCAAAGGCCTCCTACAAACTGACATCAGGCACCTGGGCAGCTGAATTTACTTACCCCTGGAAACAGGCCATCCTTTGTGCCCAACTCCCTCTGTTGGGCACCAGGTCTCGGCCACCTACAATCCCGAACGGAACAGGATTTCTTCCAGATGCAAGCTGCCACAAGCTGGAAGGCTGGCTTCCCTTGGAGGGCCAAAGGCCTCCTACAAACTGACATCAGGCACCTGGGCAGCTGACTTTACTTACCCCTGGAAACAGGCCATCATTTGTGCCCAACTCCCTCAGCCGGGCACCTGGCCTCGGCCACCTACAATCCCGAACGGAACAGGATTTCTTCCAGATGCAAGCTGCCACAAACTGGCAGACTAGTTTCCCTTGGAGGGCCAAAGGCCTCCTACAAACTGACATCAGGCACCTGGGCAGCTGAATTTACTTACCCCTGGAAACAGGCCATCCTTTGTGCCCAACTCCCTCTGTTGGGCACCAGGCCTCGGCCACCTACAATCCCGAACGGAACAGGATTTCTTCCAGATGCAAGCTGCCACAAGCTGGAAGCCTGGCTTCCCTTGGAGGGCCAAAGTCCTCCTACAAACTGACATCAGGCACCTGGGCAGCTGACTTTACTTACCCCTGGAAACAGGCCATCATTTGTGCCCAACTCCCTCGGCCGGGCACCTGGCCTCGGCCACCTACGATCCCGAACGGAAAAGGATTTCTTCCAGATGATAGCTGCCACAAACTGGAAGACCAGCTTCCCATGGATGGCCGAAGGCCTCCTACAAACTGACATCAGGCACCTGGGCAGCTGACTTTACTTATTAATAAAAACAGGCCATCCTTTGCGCCCAACTCCCTCTGCCGAGCAGCAGGCCTCGGCCACCTACAATCCCAAACGGAACAGGATTTCTTCCAGATGCAAGCAGCCACAAACTGGTAGACTTGCTTCCCTTGGAGGGCCAAAGGCCTCCTAAAAACTGACACCTGGCACCTGGGCAGCTAATTTTACTTACCCCTGAAAACAGGCCATCCTTTGTTCCCAACTCCCTTAGCCGGGCACCAGGCCTCGGCCACCTACAATCCCAAACGGAACAGGATTTATTCCAGATGCAAGCTGCCACAAACTGGAAGCCTGGCTTCCCTTGGAGGGCCAAAGGCCTCTTACAAACTGACATCAGGCACCTGGGCAGCTGACTTTACTTACCCCTGGAAACAGGCCGTCATTTGTGCCCAACTCCCTCAGTCGGGCACCTGGCCTCGGCCACCTACAATCCAGAACGGAACAGGATTTCTTCCAGATGCAGGCTGCCACAAACTGGAAGACTAGTTTCCCTTGGAGGGCCAAAGGCCTCCTACAAACTGACATCAGGCACCTGGGCAGCTGACTTTACTTACCCCTGGAAACAGGCCATCCTTTGTGCCCAACTCCCTCTGCCGGGTACCAGGCCTCGGCCACCTACAATCCCAAACGGAACAGGATTTATTCCAGATGCAAGCTGCCACAAACTTTAAGCCTGGCTTCCCTTGGAGGGCCAAAGTCCTCCTACAAACTGACATCAGGCACCTGGGCAGCTGACTTTACTTACCCCTGGAAACAGGCCATCATTTGTGCCCAACTCCCTCTGCCGGGCACCAGGCTTCGGGAACCTACAATCGTGAACGGAACAGGATTTTTTCCAGATGCAAGCTGCCACAAACTGGAAGACTAGCTCCCTTGGAGGGCCAAACGGCTGCTACAAACTGACATGAGGCACCTGGGCAGCTGACTTTACTTACCCCTGGAAACAGGCCATCATTTGTGCCCAACTCCCTCAGCCGGGCACCAGGCCACGGCCACCTACAATCCCAAACAGAACAGGATTTCTTCAAGATGCAGGCTGCCACATGCTGGAAGACTAACTGCTCTAGGAGGGCCAAAGGCCTCCTACAAACTGACAACAGGAACCTGGGCAGCTGACTTTACTTACCCCTGGAAACAGGCCATCCTTTGTGCCCAACTCCCTCTGCCGGGCACCTGGCCTCGGCCACCTACAATCCCGAACGGAACAGGATTTCTTCCAGATGCAAGCTTCCACAAGCTGGAAGCCTGGATTCCCATGGAGGGCCAAAGGCCTGCTACAAACTGACATCAGGCACCTGGGCAGCTGACTTTACTAACCCCTGGAAACAGGCCATCCTTTGTTCCCAACTCCCTCTGACGGGCACCTGGCCTCGGCCGCCTACAATCCCAAACGGAACAGGATTTCTTCCAGATGCAAGCTGCCACAAACTGGAAGACTAGTTTCCCTTGGAGGGCGAAAGGCCTGCTAAAAACTGACACCAGGAAACTGGGCAGCTGACTTTACTTACCCCTGGAAACAGGCCATCCTTTGTGCCCTACTCCCTCTGCCGGGCACCAGGCCTCGGCCACCTACAATCCCAAACGGAACAGGATTTCTTCCAGATGCAAGCTGCCACAAGCTGGAAGCCTGGCTTCCCATGGAAGTCCAAAGGCCTACAAACAAACTGACATCAGGCACCTGGGCAGCTGACTTTACTTATTCCTAAAAACAGGCCATCCTTTGCGCCCAACTCCCTCTGCCGAGCAGCAGGCCTCGGCCACCTACAATCCCGAACGGAACAGGATTTCTTCCAGATGCAAGCAGCCACAAACTGGTAGACTTGCTTCCCTTGGAGGGCCAAAGGCCTCCTAAAAACTGACACCAGGCACCTGGGCAGCTAACTTTACTTACCCCTGGAAACAGGCCATCCTTTGTTCCCAACTCCCTTAGCCGGGCACCTGGCGTCGGCCACCTACGATCCCAAACGGAACAGGATTTCTTCCAGATGCAAGCTGCCACAAGCTGGAAGGCTGGCTTCCCTTGGAGGGCCAAAGGCCTCCTACAAACTGACATCAGGCACCTGGGCAGCTGACTTTACTTACCCCTGGAAACAGGCCATCATTTGTGCCCAACTCCCTCAGCCGGGCACCTGGCCTCGGCCACCTACAATCCCGAACGGAACAGGATTTCTTCCAGATGCAAGCTGCCACAAACTGGCAGACTAGTTTCCCTTGGAGGGCCAAAGGCCTCCTACAAACTGACATCAGGCACCTGGGCAGCTGAATTTACTTACCCCTGGAAACAGGCCATCCTTTGTGCCCAACTCCCTCTGTTGGGCACCAGGCCTCGGCCACCTACAATCCCGAATGGAACAGGATTTCTTCCAGATGCAAGCTGCCACAAGCTGGAAGCCTGGCTTCCCTTGGAGGGCCAAAGGCCTCCTACAAACTGACATCAGGCACCTGGGCAGCTGACTTTACTTACCCCTGGAAACAGGCCATCATTTGTGCCCAACTCCCTCGACCGGGCACCTGGCCACGGCCACCTACGATCCCGAACGGAACAGGATTTCTTCCAGATGAAAGCTGCCACAAACTGGAAGACCAGCTTCCCATGGATGGCTGAAGGCCTCCTACAAACTGACATCAGGCACCTGGGCAGCTGACTTTACTTATTCCTAAAAACAGGCCATCCTTTGCGCCCAACTCCCTCTGCCGAGCAGCAGGCCTCGGCCACCTACAATCCCAAACGGAACAGGATTTCTTCCAGATGCAAGCAGCCACAAACTGGTAGACTTGCTTCCCTTGGAGGGCCAAAGGCCTCCTAAAAACTGACACCAGGCACCTGGGCAGCTGACTTTACTTACCCCTGGAAACAGGCCATCCTTTGTTCCCAACTCCCTTAGCCGGGCACCTGGCGTCGGCGACCTACGATCCCAAACAGAACAGGATTTCTTCCAGATGCAAGCTGCCACAAGCTGGAAGGCTGGCTTCCCTTGGAGGGCCAAAGGCCTCCTACAAACTGACATCAGGCACCTGGGCAGCTGACTTTACTTACCCCTGGAAACAGGCCATCATTTGTGCCCAACTCCCTCAGCCGGGCACCAGGCCTCGGCCACCTACAATCCCAAACAGAACAGGATTTCTTCAAGATGCAGGCTGCCACATGCTGGAAGACTGGCTGCTCGTGGAGGGCCAAAGGCCTCCTACAAACTGACAACAGGAACCTGGGCAGCTGACTTTACTTACCCCTGGAAACAGGCCATCCTTTGTGCCCAACTCCCTCAGCCGGGCACCTGGCCTTGGCCACCTACAATCCCGAACGGAACAGGATTTCTTCCAGATGCAAGCTGCCACAAACTGGCAGACTAGTTTCCCTTGGAGGGCCAAAGGCCTCCTACAAACTGACATCAGGCACCTGGGCAGCTGAATTTACTTACCCCTGGAAACAGGCCATCCTTTGTGCCCAACTCCCTCTGTTGGGCACCAGGTCTCGGCCACCTACAATCCCGAACGGAACAGGATTTCTTCCAGATGCAAGCTGCCACAAGCTGGAAGGCTGGCTTCCCTTGGAGGGCCAAAGGCCTCCTACAAACTGACATCAGGCACCTGGGCAGCTGACTTTACTTACCCCTGGAAACAGGCCATCATTTGTGCCCAACTCCCTCAGCCGGGCACCTGGCCTCGGCCACCTACAATCCCGAACGGAACAGGATTTCTTCCAGATGCAAGCTGCCACAAACTGGCAGACTAGTTTCCCTTGGAGGGCCAAAGGCCTCCTACAAACTGACATCAGGCACCTGGGCAGCTGAATTTACTTACCCCTGGAAACAGGCCATCCTTTGTGCCCAACTCCCTCTGTTGGGCACCAGGCCTCGGCCACCTACAATCCCGAACGGAACAGGATTTCTTCCAGATGCAAGCTGCCACAAGCTGGAAGCCTGGCTTCCCTTGGAGGGCCAAAGTCCTCCTACAAACTGACATCAGGCACCTGGGCAGCTGACTTTACTTAACCCCTGGAAACAGGCCATCATTTGTGCCCAACTCCCTCGGCCGGGCACCTGGCCTCGGCCACCTACGATCCCGAACGGAAAAGGATTTCTTCCAGATGATAGCTGCCACAAACTGGAAGACCAGCTTCCCATGGATGGCCGAAGGCCTCCTACAAACTGACATCAGGCACCTGGGCAGCTGACTTTACTTATTAATAAAAACAGGCCATCCTTTGCGCCCAACTCCCTCTGCCGAGCAGCAGGCCTCGGCCACCTACAATCCCAAACGGAACAGGATTTCTTCCAGATGCAAGCAGCCACAAACTGGTAGACTTGCTTCCCTTGGAGGGCCAAAGGCCTCCTAAAAACTGACACCTGGCACCTGGGCAGCTAATTTTACTTACCCCTGAAAACAGGCCATCCTTTGTTCCCAACTCCCTTAGCCGGGCACCAGGCCTCGGCCACCTACAATCCCAAACGGAACAGGATTTATTCCAGATGCAAGCTGCCACAAACTGGAAGCCTGGCTTCCCTTGGAGGGCCAAAGGCCTCTTACAAACTGACATCAGGCACCTGGGCAGCTGACTTTACTTACCCCTGGAAACAGGCCGTCATTTGTGCCCAACTCCCTCAGTCGGGCACCTGGCCTCGGCCACCTACAATCCAGAACGGAACAGGATTTCTTCCAGATGCAGGCTGCCACAAACTGGAAGACTGGCTTCCCTTGGAGGGCCAAAGGCCTCCTACAAACTGACATCAGGCACCTGGGCAGCTGACTTTACTTACCCCTGGAAACAGGCCATCCTTTGTGCCCAACTCCCTCTGCCGGGTACCAGGCCTCGGCCACCTACAATCCCAAACGGAACAGGATTTATTCCAGATGCAAGCTGCCACAAACTTTAAGCCTGGCTTCCCTTGGAGGGCCAAAGTCCTCCTACAAACTGACATCAGGCACCTGGGCAGCTGACTTTACTTACCCCTGGAAACAGGCCATCATTTGTGCCCAACTCCCTCTGCCGGGCACCAGGCTTCGGGAACCTACAATCGTGAACGGAACAGGATTTTTTCCAGATGCAAGCTGCCACAAACTGGAAGACTAGCTCCCTTGGAGGGCCAAACGGCTGCTACAAACTGACATGAGGCACCTGGGCAGCTGACTTTACTTACCCCTGGAAACAGGCCATCATTTGTGCCCAACTCCCTCAGCCGGGCACCAGGCCACGGCCACCTACAATCCCAAACAGAACAGGATTTCTTCAAGATGCAGGCTGCCACATGCTGGAAGACTAACTGCTCTAGGAGGGCCAAAGGCCTCCTACAAACTGACAACAGGAACCTGGGCAGCTGACTTTACTTACCCCTGGAAACAGGCCATCCTTTGTGCCCAACTCCCTCTGCCGGGCACCTGGCCTCGGCCACCTACAATCCCGAACGGAACAGGATTTCTTCCAGATGCAAGCTTCCACAAGCTGGAAGCCTGGATTCCCATGGAGGGCCAAAGGCCTGCTACAAACTGACATCAGGCACCTGGGCAGCTGACTTTACTAACCCCTGGAAACAGGCCATCCTTTGTTCCCAACTCCCTCTGACGGGCACCTGGCCTCGGCCGCCTACAATCCCAAACGGAACAGGATTTCTTCCAGATGCAAGCTGCCACAAACTGGAAGACTAGTTTCCCTTGGAGGGCGAAAGGCCTGCTAAAAACTGACACCAGGAAACTGGGCAGCTGACTTTACTTACCCCTGGAAACAGGCCATCCTTTGTGCCCTACTCCCTCTGCCGGGCACCAGGCCTCGGCCACCTACAATCCCAAACGGAACAGGATTTCTTCCAGATGCAAGCTGCCACAAGCTGGAAGCCTGGCTTCCCATGGAAGTCCAAAGGCCTACAAACAAACTGACATCAGGCACCTGGGCAGCTGACTTTACTTATTCCTAAAAACAGGCCATCCTTTGCGCCCAACTCCCTCTGCCGAGCAGCAGGCCTCGGCCACCTACAATCCCGAACGGAACAGGATTTCTTCCAGATGCAAGCAGCCACAAACTGGTAGACTTGCTTCCCTTGGAGGGCCAAAGGCCTCCTAAAAACTGACACCAGGCACCTGGGCAGCTAACTTTACTTACCCCTGGAAACAGGCCATCCTTTGTTCCCAACTCCCTTAGCCGGGCACCTGGCGTCGGCAACCTACGATCCCAAACGGAACAGGATTTCTTCCAGATGCAAGCTGCCACAAGCTGGAAGGCTGGCTTCCCTTGGAGGGCCAAAGGCCTCCTACAAACTGACATCAGGCACCTGGGCAGCTGACTTTACTTACCCCTGGAAACAGGCCATCATTTGTGCCCAACTCCCTCAGCCGGGCACCTGGCCTCGGCCACCTACAATCCCGAACGGAACAGGATTTCTTCCAGATGCAAGCTGCCACAAACTGGCAGACTAGTTTCCCTTGGAGGGCCAAAGGCCTCCTACAAACTGACATCAGGCACCTGGGCAGCTGAATTTACTTACCCCTGGAAACAGGCCATCCTTTGTGCCCAACTCCCTCTGTTGGGCACCAGGCCTCGGCCACCTACAATCCCGAATGGAACAGGATTTCTTCCAGATGCAAGCTGCCACAAGCTGGAAGCCTGGCTTCCCTTGGAGGGCCAAAGGCCTCCTACAAACTGACATCAGGCACCTGGGGCAGCTGACTTTACTTACCCCTGGAAACAGGCCATCATTTGTGCCCAACTCCCTCGACCGGGCACCTGGCCACGGCCACCTACGATCCCGAACGGAACAGGATTTCTTCCAGATGAAAGCTGCCACAAACTGGAAGACCAGCTTCCCATGGATGGCTGAAGGCCTCCTACAAACTGACATCAGGCACCTGGGCAGCTGACTTTACTTATTCCTAAAAACAGGCCATCCTTTGCGCCCAACTCCCTCTGCCGAGCAGCAGGCCTCGGCCACCTACAATCCCAAACGGAACAGGATTTCTTCCAGATGCAAGCAGCCACAAACTGGTAGACTTGCTTCCCTTGGAGGGCCAAAGGCCTCCTAAAAACTGACACCAGGCACCTGGGCAGCTGACTTTACTTACCCCTGGAAACAGGCCATCCTTTGTTCCCAACTCCCTTAGCCGGGCACCTGGCGTCGGCGACCTACGATCCCAAACAGAACAGGATTTCTTCCAGATGCAAGCTGCCACAAGCTGGAAGGCTGGCTTCCCTTGGAGGGCCAAAGGCCTCCTACAAACTGACATCAGGCACCTGGGCAGCTGACTTTACTTACCCCTGGAAACAGGCCATCATTTGTGCCCAACTCCCTCAGCCGGGCACCTGGCCTCGGCCACCTACAATCCCGAACGGAACAGGATTTCTTCCAGATGCAAGCTGCCACAAACTGGCAGACTAGTTTCCCTTGGAGGGCCAAAGGCCTCCTACAAACTGACATCAGGCACCTGGGCAGCTGAATTTACTTACCCCTGGAAACAGGCCATCCTTTGTGCCCAACTCCCTCTGTTGGGCACCAGGCCTCGGCCACCTACAATCCCGAACGGAACAGGATTTCTTCCAGATGCAAGCTGCCACAAGCTGGAAGCCTGGCTTCCCTTGGAGGGCCAAAGTCCTCCTACAAACTGACATCAGGCACCTGGGCAGCTGACTTTACTTATTCCTAAAAACAGGCCATCCTTTGCGCCCAACTCCCTCTGCCGAGCAGCAGGCCTCGGCCACCTACAATCCCAAACGGAACAGGATTTCTTCCAGATGCAAGCAGCCACAAACTGGTAGACTTGCTTCTCTTGGAGGGCCAAAGGCCTCCTAAAAACTGACACCTGGCACCTGCGCAGCTGATTTTACTTACCCCTGAAAACAGGCCATCCTTTGTTCCCAACTCCCTTAGCCGGGCACCAGGCCTCGGCCACCTACGATCCCAAACAGAACAGGATTTCTTCCAGATGCAAGCTGCCACAAACTGGAAGCCTGGCTTCCCTTGGAGGGCCAAAGGCCTCCTACAAACTGACATCAGGCACCTGGGCAGCTGACTTTACTTACCCCTGGAAACAGGCCGTCATTTGTGCCCAACTCCCTCAGTCGGGCACCTGGCCTCGGCCACCTACAATCCAGAACGGAACAGGATTTCTTCCAGATGCAAGCTGCCACAAACTGGAAGACTAGTTTCCCTTGGAGGGCCAAAGGCCTCCTACAAACTGACATCAGGCACCTGGGCAGCTGACTTTACTTACCCCTGGAAACAGGCCATCCTTTGTGCCCAACTCCCTCTGCCGGGCACCAGGCCTCGGCCACCTACAATCCCAAACGGAACAGGATTTATTCCAGATGCAAGCTGCCACAAACTGGAAGCCTGGCTTCCCTTGGAGGGCCAAAGGCCTCTTACAAACTGACATCAGGCACCTGGGCAGCTGACTTTACTTACCCCTGGAAACAGGCCATCATTTGTGCCCAACTCCCTCTGCCGGGCACCTGGCCACGGCCACCTACAATCCCGAACGGAACAGGATTTCTTCCAGATGCAAGCTGCCACAAACTGGAAGACCAGCTTCCCATGGAGGGCCGAAGGCCTCCTACAAACTGACATCAGGCACCTGGGCAGCTGACTTTACTTACCCCTGGAAACAGGCCATCATTTGTGCCCAACTCCCTCTGCCGGGCACCCGGCTTCCGGAACCTACAATCGTGAACGGAACAGGATTTTTTCCAGATGCAAGCTGCCACAAACTGGAAGACTAGCTCACTTGAAGGGCCAAAGGCCTGCTACAAACTGACATGAGGCACCTGGGCAGCTGACTTTACTTACCCCTGGAAACAGGCCATCATTTGTGCCCAACTCCCTCAGCCGGGCACCAGGCCTCGGCCACCTACAATCCCAAACAGAACAGGATTTCTTCAAGATGCAGGCTGCCACATGCTGGAAGACTGGCTGCTCGTGGAGGGCCAAAGGCCTCCTACAAACTGACAACAGGAACCTGGGCAGCTGACTTTACTTACCCCTGGAAACAGGCCATCCTTTGTGCCCAACTCCCTCAGCCGGGCACCTGGCCTCGGCCACCTACAATCCCAAACGGAACAGGATTTCTTCCAGATGCAAGCTGCCACAAACTGGAAGGCTGGCTTCCCTTGGAGGGCCAAAGGCCTCTTACAAACTGACATCAGGCACCTGGGCAGCTGACTTTACTTACCCCTGGAAACAGGCCATCATTTGTGCCCAACTCCCTCTGCCGGGCACCTGGCCACGGCCACATACAATCCCGAACGGAACAGGATTTCTTCCAGATGCAAGCTGCCACAAACTGGAAGACCAGCTTCCCATGGAGGGCCGAAGGCCTCCTACAAACTGACATCAGGCACCTGGGCAGCTGACTTTACTTACCCCTGGAAACAGGCCATCATTTGTGCCCAACTCCCTCTGCCGGGCACCCGGCTTCCGGAACCTACAATCGTGAACGGAACAGGATTTTTTCCAGATGAAAGCTGCCACAAACTGGAAGACTAGCTCCCTTGAAGGGCCAAAGGCCTGCTACAAACTGACATGAGGCACCTGGGCAGCTGACTTTACTTACCCCTGGAAACAGGCCATCATTTGTGCCCAACTCCCTCAGCCGGGCACCAGGCCTCGGCCACCTACAATCCCAAACAGAACAGGATTTCTTCAAGATGCAGGCTGCCACATGCTGGAAGACTGACTGCTCGTGGAGGGCCAAAGGCCTCCTACAAACTGACAACAGGAACCTGGGCAGCTGACTTTACTTACCCCTGGAAACAGGCCATCCTTTGTGCCCAACTCCCTCTGCCGGGCACCTGGCCTCGGCCACCTACAATCCCGAACGGAACAGGATTTCTTCCAGATGCAAGCTTCCACAAGCTGGAAGCCTGGATTCCCATGGAGGGCCAAAGGCCTGTTACAAACTGACATCAGGCACCTGGGCAGCTGACTTTACTAACCCCTGGAAACAGGCCATCCTTTGTTCCCAACTCCCACTGCCGGGCACCTGGCCTCGGCCGCCTACAATCCCAAACGGAACAGGATTTCTTCCAGATGCAAGCTGCCACAAACTGGAAGACTAGTTTCCCTTGGAGGGCGAAAGGCCTGATAAAAACTGACATCAGGAACCTGGGCAGCTGACTTTACTTACCCCTGGAAACAGGCCATCATTTGTGCCCAACTCCCTCCGCCTGGCACCAGTCCTCGGCCACCTACGATCCCGAACGGAACAGGATTTCTTCCAGATGCAAGCTGCCACAAACTGGAAGACTAGCTTCTCTTGGAGGGCCAAAGGCCTCCTACAAACTGACATCAGGCACCTGGGCAGCTGACTTTACTTACCCCTGGAAAGAGGCCATCCTTGGTTCCCTACTCCCTCTGCCGGGCACCAGGCCTCGGCCACCTACAATCCCAAACGGAACAGGATTTCTTCCAGATGCAAGCTGCCACAAGCTGGAAGCCTGGCTTCCCATGGAGGTCCAAAGGCCTACAAACAAACTGACATCAGGCACCTGGGCAGCTGACTTTACTTATTCCTAAAAACAGGCCATCCTTTGCGCCCAACTCCCTCTGCCGAGCAGCAGGCCTCGGCCACCTACAATCCCAAACGGAACAGGATTTCTTCCAGATGCAAGCAGCCACAAACTGGTAGACTTGCTTCCCTTGGAGGGCCAAAGGCCTCCTAAAAACTGACACCAGGCACCTGGGCAGCTAACTTTACTTACCCCTGGAAACAGGCCATCCTTTGTTCCCAACTCCCTTAGCCGGGCACCAGGCGTCGGCCACCTACGATCCCAAACAGAACAGGATTTCTTCCAGATGCAAGCTGCCACAAGCTGGAAGGCTGGCTTCCCTTGGAGGGCCAAAGGCCTCCTACAAACTGACATCAGGCACCTGGGCAGCTGACTTTACTTACCCCTGGAAACAGGCCATCATTTGTGCCCAACTCCCTCAGCCGGGCACCTGGCCTCGGCCACCTACAATCCCGAACGGAACAGGATTTCTTCCAGATGCAAGCTGCCACAAACTGGAAGCCTGGCTTCCCTTGGAGGGCCAAAGGCCTCTTACAAACTGACATCAGGCACCTGGGCAGCTGACTTTACTTACCCCTGGAAACAGGCCATCATTTGTGCCCAACTCCCTCTGCTGGGCACCTGGCCACGGCCACCTACAATCCCGAACGGAACAGGATTTCTTCCAGATGCAAGCTGCCACAAGCTGGAAGGCTGGCTTCCCTTGGAGGGCCAAAGGCCTCCTACAAACTGACATCAGGCACCTGGGCAGCTGACTTTACTTACCCCTGGAAACAGGCCATCCTTTGTGCCCAACTCCCTCAGCCGGGCACCTGGCCTCGGCCACCTACAATCCCGAACGGAACAGGATTTATTCCAGATGCAAGCTGCCACAAACTGGAAGCCTGGCTTCCCTTGGAGGGCCAAAGGCCTCTTACAAACTGACATCAGGCACCTGGGCAGCTGACTTTACTTATTCCTAAAAACAGGCCATCCTTTGCGCCCAACTCCCTCTGCCGAGCAGCAGGCCTCGGCCACCTACAATCCCAAACGGAACAGGATTTCTTCCAGATGCAAGCAGCCACAAACTGGTAGACTTGCTTCCCTTGGAGGGCCAAAGGCCTCCTAAAAACTGACACCAGGCACCTGGGCAGCTGACTTTACTTACCCCTGGAAACAGGCCATCCTTTGTTCCCAACTCCCTTAGCCGGGCACCTGGCGTCGGCGACCTACGATCCCAAACAGAACAGGATTTCTTCCAGATGCAAGCTGCCACAAGCTGGAAGGCTGGCTTCCCTTGGAGGGCCAAAGGCCTCCTACAAACTGACATCAGGCACCTGGGCAGCTGACTTTACTTACCCCTGGAAACAGGCCATCATTTGTGCCCAACTCCCTCAGCCGGGCACCTGGCCCTCGGCCACCTACAATCCCGAACGGAACAGGATTTCTTCCAGATGCAAGCTGCCACAAACTGGCAGACTAGTTTCCCTTGGAGGGCCAAAGGCCTCCTACAAACTGACATCAGGCACCTGGGCAGCTGAATTTACTTACCCCTGGAAACAGGCCATCCTTTGTGCCCAACTCCCTCTGTCTGGGCACCAGGCCTCGGCCACCTACAATCCCGAACGGAACAGGATTTCTTCCAGATGCAAGCTGCCACAAGCTGGAAGACTTGCTTCCCTTGGAGGGTCAAAGGCCTCCTTCAAACTGACATCAGGCACCTGGGCAGCTGACTTTACTTACCCCTGGAAACAGGCCATCCTTTGTGCCCAACTCCCCTGCCAGGCACCAGGCCTCGGCAACCTACAATCCTAAACGGAACAGGATTACTTCCAGATGCAAGCAGCCACAAGCTGGAAGCCTGGCTTCCAATGGAGAAACAATAGCCACCTGCAAACTTACATCAGGCACCTGGGCAGCTGACTTTACTTACCCCTGGAAACAGGCCATCCTTTGTTCCCAACTCCCTCAGCAGGGCACCTGGCTCCAGGCCACCTACAATCCGGAACGGAACAGGATTTCTTCCAGATGCAAGCTGCCACAAGCAGGAAGCCTGGCTTCCCATGGAGGAACAATTGCCACCTGCAAACTGACATCAGGCACCTGGGCAGCTGACTTTACTTACCCCTGGAAACAGGCCATCATTTGTGCCCAACTCCCTCTGCCGGGCACCTGGCCTCGGCCACCTACAATCCCGAACAGAACAGGATTTCTTCCAGATGTAAGCTGCCACAAACAGGAAGACTAGTTTCCTTTGGAGGGCCAAAGGCCTGCTACAAACTGACATCAGGCACCTGGGCAGCTGACTTTACTTACCTGGAAACAGGCCATCCTTTGTGCCCAACTCCCTCTGCCGGGCACCAGGCCTCGGCCACCTACAATCCCAAACGGAACAGGATTTATTCCAGATGCAAGCTGCCACAAACTGGAAGCCTGGCTTCCCTTGGAGGGCCAAAGGCCTCTTACAAACTGACATCAGGCACCTGGGCAGCTGACTTTACTTACCCCTGGAAACAGGCCATCATTTGTGCCCAACTCCCTCTGCCGGGCACCTGGCCACGGCCACCTACAATCCCGAACGGAACAGGATTTCTTCCAGATGCAAGCTGCCACAAACTGGAAGACCAGCTTCCCATGGAGGGCCGAAGGCCTCCTACAAACTGACATCAGGCACCTGGGCAGCTGACTTTACTTACCCCTGGAAACAGGCCATCATTTGTGCCCAACTCCCTCTGCCGGGCACCCGGCTTCCGGAACCTACAATCGTGAACGGAACAGGATTTTTTCCAGATGCAAGCTGCCACAAACTGGAAGACTAGCTCACTTGAAGGGCCAAAGGCCTGCTACAAACTGACATGAGGCACCTGGGCAGCTGACTTTACTTACCCCTGGAAACAGGCCATCATTTGTGCCCAACTCCCTCAGCGGGCACCAGGCCTCGGCCACCTACAATCCCAAACAGAACAGGATTTCTTCAAGATGCAGGCTGCCACATGCTGGAAGACTGGCTGCTCGTGGAGGGCCAAAGGCCTCCTACAAACTGACAACAGGAACCTGGGCAGCTGACTTTACTTACCCCTGGAAACAGGCCATCCTTTGTGCCCAACTCCCTCAGCCGGGC
>NW_027095243.1:0-28044 GCF_029207755.1 Chamaea fasciata | reverse complement strand
AGTTCATGTTGTACCGAGCGTTGAATTTCCCACTTTCGTCCCTCAGCGTTTATTTCTCCCTCCGCTCTTTATTTTCTTCCTTTTAAAATTCTTTTCTTAATTTTCGTTTCTTTTGATGCTTTTTTGGTGCTTTTTTTTTTTTTTTTTTTTTTTTTTTGAGTTTGGGGGGTTTTTTTTGTGGTTTTTTTTTGTCGTTATTTTTTATTTCATTTTATTTCATTTCATTCCATTTTATTTTATTTCATTCCATTCTATTTCATTCCGTTTTTACTTTTTTTATTAGTTTGTTTCAGTTTGGTTTGGAGGGTTTTTTTTGGGTTTTATTTTTTCTTTTTTTTACCTTTAAATTTTGGGATTTTTTGGGGGGGGTTCATTTTTTCTTTTTTTTTTCCTTTAAAGTTTGGGATTTTTTTCTTTTTGAGGGGGGGGTTATTTTATCTTTTTTTTTCCCTATAAATTTTGGGCTTTGGTTTTTTTTTTTTCGGTTTTATTTTTAATTTTTTTTCCCTTGGATTTTTTTTTTTCTTTTTTTTTTTCCCTTTGAATTTTGGGTTGTTTTTTTTTTTTTTTTGTCCCTTTTCCCCCCTCCCCGTTCCCTCCTCAGGTGCCCGAGGTGCTCCAGGAAGTCACGGTCCCCTGCGAGACCCCCCCGGAAGGTACCGAGCCCCCAAACCCCCCAAAATCTCCCCAAAATCTCCCCCAACCCCCCCAAAATCCCCCAAAAATCTCCCCAAAATCCCCAAATCCCTGACCGCCCTTTTCCCCCCAGGCCCCCCCGGCTGGCCCCCCCCGGGCGGGGTTTGGGGGGGTCCCGGCCAGGAGGAGGATGAGGAGGAGGAGGAGGAGGAGGAAGAGTGGGCGCGGCCCCTCCTGCGGCTCTGGGGGGCCTGGGGGGGCTCCGGGGCCTCAGGTGAGCGGCTGGGGGGGGAAATTTGGGGGGCACTGGGGGGGTTTGGGGGGATTTGGGGGGAGTCTGGGGGGGTTTGGGGGGATTTGGGGGAAATTTGGGGGGCACTGGGGGGGTTTGGGGGATTTGGGGGAAATTTGGGGGGCACTGGGGGGGTTTGGGGGGAGTTTGGGGGGGGTTTGGGGGAGTCTGGGGGGGCTCTGGGGGGATTTGGGGGGGAGTCTGGGGGGCACTGGGGGGGTTTGGGGGGAGTTTGGGGGGGTTTGGGGGAGTCTGGGGGGCACTGGGGGGGATTTGGGGGGAGTTTGGGGGGGGTTTGGGGGAGTCTGGGGGGCACTGGGGGGGTTTGGGGGCTCATTTTCCCCCCTTTTTTGCCCCATTTTTCTCCCCCATTCCCCCCCATTTTTCACCCATTTTCCTCCCATTTCTCTCCCATTTTCTCGCTTATTTTCCCCAATTTTTCCCCCCCCATTTCTCCCCCATTTCCCCCCCATTTTTCCCCACTTTCCCCCCATTTTCCCCCCACTTTTCCCCTCACTTCACCACTTTTTTCCCCCCATTTTTCCCCATTTTCTCCCCATGTTTTCCCCCCTCATTTCTCCCACTTTCCCCCCATTTCACCCCATTTTTCCCCCCCATTTCTCCACTTTTCCCCCCATTTCTCCCCCATTTCTCCCCCATTTCTCCCCCATTTCCCCCCATTTTTCCCATTTTTCCCCCCCATTTCTCCACTTTTTCCCCATTTCTCCCCCATTTCTCCCCCATTTCCCCCCATTTTTCCCCCTCATTTCTCCCACTTTTCCCCCCATTTCTCCCCCATTTCTCCCCCATTTTTCCCCCACGTTTCCCCCCCCATTTTCCCCCACTTTCCCCCCTCATTTCTCCACTTTTCCCCCATTTTCCCCCCATTTCTCTCCCTTTTTCCCCCAATTCCCCCCCATTTTCCCCCCATTCCCCCCCATTTTTCCCATTTTCCCCCCCTCATTTCTCCACTTTCCCTCCCATTCCCCCCATTTTTCCCCCCACGTCCCCCCATTTCTCCACTTTTCCCCCATTTTTCCCCCTCATTTCTCCACTTTTCCCCCCATTTCTCCCCCATTTCCCCCCCATTCCCCCCATTTTTCCCCCCACGTCCCCCCCCCCATTTCTCCACTTCCCCCCCAGACGACGCCTCCCCCACCGGCCCCGACGCCGACACCGTCCCGCGACACCTCCGACGACCCCGCGGACCCTCCGCGCCTCTCCCCGCGGCCCACCTGCCACCTGTGCGGCAAAACCTTCACGTCGGCCCCGTCCTTGAGGCGTCACCTGCGCGCCCACCCGGGCGACTCGCCCTTCCGCTGCTTCCGTTGCCGGAGCTCCTTCCCGTGCGAGGCGGCGCTCCGGGAACACCTGGGCACGCCGTGCCAACCTCGGCCCTCACCGCTGCCGTTCCTGCCCCAAGCGCTTCGCCTCGGCGCGCTCGCTGCGCGAACACCGCCGCGTGCACCGGGGCGACGCGGCGCTGAGCTGCCCCGAGTGCGGGAAGACGCTCACCTCCGAAGCCTCGCTGGTCACGCACCGGCGCATCCACACCGGCGAGCGGCCTTTCGCCTGCCCCGACTGCGGCAAAGGTTTCATGGCCACCAAATCGCTCCGCAAACACGGCGGGCGCGGCACGGAGAGGGTTTCGTGTGCCCCGAGTGCGGCAAGGGCCTCTCGTCCCGCCCGGCGCTGGTGGCCCACCGGCGGATCCACACCGGCGAGCGACCCTACGAGTGCCCCGAGTGCGGCAAAGGCTTCGCGGCCGTCAAATCGCTCAGCAAGCAACCGCAAGTCCCACCGCGCCGCGCCCGCCGCCGCCGCCGCCGCGGCCTGCCCGCACCGCCGGAGGGAGAGCCCCGAGAACCGATTCCCGGGGGAGAGTCCCCGGAACGGTTTGGGGCTCCCGGGAACTCTCGGCGACATCCCCTTGGGAGGTTCGGAGGTCGGCGGAGACGGTGCCGACAGCAGAACGGGGCTCTCGGGGGTCCCGGGGAATCGGGGGGAGAGCTTGGAGAACGGGGCAGGACTTCCCGGGACCCCTGAGGAACGGTTTGGGGGGTCCCGGAGACCCTCGGGGACGGATCCTTGGGAGTCCTGGGACACCCTGAGGAACGGTTTGGGGGTCCCAAATCCCCTTGGGGACGGATCCTCGAGGTGTGTGGGGGTCCCAGGACCCCTAAGGAATGGTTTGGGGGTCCCGGAGACCCTCGGGGACGGATCCTTGGGAGTCCTGGGACCCCTAAGGAACGGTTTGGAGGTCCCAAAGCCCCTCGGGGACGGATCCTCGGGGGTCCCGGGACCCCTAAGGAATGGTTTGGGGGTCCCGAAGCCCCTCGGGGGACGGATCCTCGGGGTCCCGGAGCCCAGGCGAGCCCCGAGGGCGCCGGCCGGCGGCCGTGCGACGAGTGCGGGAAAGCGTTCCGGGACGGGGCGGCCTTGCGGCGGCACCTGCGGGTGCACACCGGGGAGAAACCGTTCGGTTGCCCCGAGTGCGGCAAGAGTTTCTGCGCCAGCTCCAGCCTGGTGATCCACCGGCGCAGCCACACCGGGGAGCGCCCCTTCCCCTGCCCCAGCTGCCACAAGGGCTTCGTGTCGCGCTCCCTCCATGGTCAAACACCTGAGGACTCACCTGCGCAAGGAGGAGGCGCCCCAGGGGGCGCGGCCCTGACCCCGGGGGGGCCGGGGGGATCCGGGTGGAGCCCCCGGGGGTGGCGGGGCTTTGGGGGGTCGGCCCCGGCGTGGAGGGATGGACTCTGGGGCGCCGCCTCCGGGAGCGATGGAGAAGTATCGGGAATCGATGGAGAAGTATCGGGATCGAGGGATGAATTTTGGGTCGATGGATGAAATTTTGGGTCGATGGATGAATTTTGGGATCGATGGAGAAATTTTGGGGTTGACGGAGAAATTTTGGGATTGACAGAGAAGTTTTGGGGTTGATGGATGAATTTTGGGACTGATGGATGAATTTCAGGATTGATGGAGAAATTTTGGGGTTGACGGAGAAATTCTGGGGTTGACGGAGAAATTTCAGGATCGATGGACAAACTTTGGGGATCGATGGAGAAATTTTGGGATCGATGGAGAAATTTTGGGGTTGACGGAGAAATTTTGGGATTGACAGAGAAGTTTTGGGGTTGATGGATGAATTTTGGGGTCGATGGATGAATTTTGGGACCGATGGATGAATTTCAGGATTGATGGAGAAATTTTGGGTTGACGGAGAAATTCTGGGGTTGACGAGAAATTTCAGGATCGATGGACAAATTTTGGGACTGATGGATGAACTTTAGGGTTGATGGAGAAATTTTGGGATCGACGGAGAAATTTGGGATCGATGGACAAACTTTGGGATCGATGGACAAATTTCAGGATTGATGGACAAATTTTGGGATCGATGGACAAATTTCAGGATCAATGCAGAAATTTCGGGATTGACAAAGAAATTTCGGGATCGATGGACAAATTTCGGGATCGATGGACAAACTTTGGGATCGATGGACAAACTTTGGGACCGATGGACAAACTTTGGGGTGCCCTCCTCAGGGACTGAGGGAATCTTCAGGAATTTCGGGTGCCCATCCCAGGGGGCTGCAGCTGCTCCTCTACATCCAAACTCCTCTTTCACCACCTGAAAAGTCTTTTCGTTTTCATTTTATTTTATTTTTTTTTTTTTTTTGGGGGGGGAAGGGGCTTCCACCACCAAAACTATTCCAGTCCCCCCGGCCCTCGGCACGGGGCCCAAAATTTGGGAATTCGGGAAAATTCATCAATGGAGGGGGGTTATTGCGGGCGGGGTCACGTCCCGTGGCGAAGCTCCGGAGCAGGAATCCGTGAAGGGAATTAATGAAAGGAATTAATTAACGAATTAACGGAATCCGCCCGCTTCCATCCGGAGGGACCCACCCCAAAACTCCTCAGAGACCGACCCCCCCCACCCCCCAGCCGCGCCCCTCACCCCTGGCGGTGCCCTCATGCGGCCGATCCCGGCGTGGCGGGCGGACGGGGCGGGCGGAGGTTTCCCCACAGCCGCCGTTACCGCCATTGCAGCCGCCGGTTCCCTGCCGAGGCCTCAGCCGCCGCCGCCATCTCCTCCTTCCCTCACAACCCGCCCTGCCCTTCTATTGGCCGCCGCGCCTGTCAATCAGATCTTCACGTTTCTATTGGGTGAAATCACCGAGAATCCGCCCCTTAAGCGACGCCGTTCGCTGGCGAATCGCCGCCTCCTATTGGTTATCGGCTGCTGCGCGCTGATTTGTCACACCGCTTTGGACAGGTAGCTGTCTTATCCAATCACAGAGCGGCATTCCACGCCCCCCCCGCGCCGCCGCGGCAACGCGCCGTCTTCCCGCCCATTCCCCCGTCACCATGACAACCACGCACGGCGGGGGGGGGCGGGACCGGATGCCGTGATTGGCGCGGCGCGCTGTCAATCAGTGACGTGACTTCCGGCGCCGCCAGAGCCCCGCGCCGCCGCCGCAGCCGCCGCCCCTCCCGGTACCGGCGGGGCCTGAGGGGAACCGGGACACAACCGGGACAGAACCGGGACGGGAACGGCGGCTCCCAGGGGCCGCCGAGGCTGCCGGGCCCGCGGGGACGGAGCGCGGCCTCTCCCGGGGATGCTCCGCCCGCCCCGGCCCCGGCGAGCCCTGAGGGGAGGGCGGGGCCAGGGTGGGGCCCTCAGGGGATTTTTTGGGGTGAAAAGCTGAGATTTGGGGCGAAAATGGGGAAAATTCGCTCTTCTCAGGAGGTTTTCAGAGGTTCCCGGCAGGGATTTCGGGTGAAAATCGGGAGATTTGAGGATGTTGAGATTTGGGGAGCCCGGGCTGGGTTTTGGGGGGGATGCTGAGGGGATTTCGGGGTGAAAACGGGGGGATCTGGAGCGGATTTTTGGGGGTTCCCGAGGGGATTTTTGGGATCAAAATCGGGAGATTCGGGGCCGTTGAGGCGTTTGGGAGGTCCCGAGGAGTTTATTTCGGGTGAAAATCCGAGATCTGCGGGAGCTGAGGGGTCCCGAAGGGATTTTTGGGGGTGAAAATGACGGGGATCGGGATCCTCGTGGGGATTTTGTGGATCCCGAGGGGATTTTGGGGCGGGAATGGGGAAATTTGGGGCTTTTGAGCAAATTTTGGGGGTTTTTTTTTTTGGGGGTAATTTTTTCCCAGGGAATTTTTGGGATTTTTCAGGCGGGGTTTTTTTTGGAGTCTTTCAGGGGTTTTATTTTTTATTTATTTTTTTTTTAAAAGCGATTTTCAGCGGGGTTTTTTAATTTTATGGGGATTTTTGTTTTGTTTTGCGTTTTCAGGGAGGTTTTTGGACGGGTTTTAAAAGGAGTTTTCGGAGTTTTTCAGGTGGTTCCTTCGGGGGGGGGTTTCAGGAGTTTTTTAAAGCCATTTTCAGGAGATTTTTTTGGGGCGTTTTCAGGGAGATTTTGGGGTTTTTTTAAGAGAGGATTTTGGGGTTTTCTCAGAGTTCTTTTAGGGTTTTCCTGGGGGGTCTCTGGGGTCATTCAGGTGGGGTTTTTTTGGGTTTTTTGAGGTTTTTCGGCCGTTTTTTAAGCGATTTTCATGGGGATTTTTTTTTGGAGGGGGAGAATCTCCTGGGGATTTTTGGATTTCTTCCCCGGTGAAGATAATTTGGGAGTTTTTAACATTAATTTCGGTATTTTGTCAGGGGAAGGTCTTTCAGGGGAGTTCTGGGGGGTTTCCAGGCGGGGTTTTTCAGGTGTTTTGAAAGCGATTTTTGGGGTTTTTCGGGACAGTTTTGGGGTTCTTCAGGTGGATTTTTTTGGCATTTTCGGGGCTTTTATAAAGGTCTTCCAGGGGATTTCTGGGAGTTTTCCAGGTGGGGTTTTTTCCAGCTGTTTTCAAAGCGATTTTTAGGGCGGATTTTTGGGGTTTTTCGGGACAGTTTTGGGGTTCTTCAGGTGGATTTTTTTGGCATTTTCGGGGCTTTTTAAAAGGTTTTCCAGGGGATTTCTGGGAGTTTTCCAATTGGGGGTTTCTTCCAGCTGTTTTCAAAGCGATTTTTAGGGCGGATTTTTGGGGTTTTTCGGGACAGTTTTGGGGTTCTTCAGGTGGATTTTTTGGCATTTTCGGGGCTTTTATAAAGGTTTTCCAGGGGATTTCTGGGGGTTTTCCAGGTGGGAGTTTCTTCCAGCTGTTTTCAAAGCGATTTTTAGGGCGGATTTTTGGGGTTTTTCGGGACAGTTTTGGGGTTCTTCAGGTGGATTTTTGGGCGTTTTCGGGGCTTTTTTTAAGGTTTTCCAGGGGATTTCTGGGAGTTTTCCAGGTGGGGTTTTTTCCAGCTGTTTTCAAAGCGATTTTTGGGGCGGATTTTGGGATTTATCGGGCTGCTTCGGGGAACCTTTTCCCCGGGAATTCGGGTTTTTCAGGCGGGGTGTTTTTTTTTTTTTTTCCCCCCCGGGGGTCGTTCCGGGCGATTTTCCCGGCGTTTCTCAGCCGTCCCTCGCGCCCTTTCCCGCCGGGATTTTTTGCCGTCTCCTCGGGGAGGTTTTCACCTCCGTCCGTAGCGAAGGTAACCTCGTGTGTGTTCGTCCCCTCCGCCCGCAGCTGCCATGGAGGTGTCGGTGGGGACGGCGGCGCTGGCGCTGGCGCTGCTGCTGCTGCCGCTGCTCTACGAGCGCTGCGGCTCCTTCCGCTTCTTCTGCAAGATGGGATTCTACAACGGCTGGATCCTGCTGCTGGCCCTGGTCGCCATCCCCCTGTGCGCCCTCAGGGGCAGGGACGTGGAGAACATGAAGTGAGGGGCGGTTTCGGGGCGGTTGTGGGGCGGGGGGTGGCGATTTTGGGGGGATTCGGGGCGGTCGCTGGACGGTCGTGTGGCAATTGCGGAGCCACAGAGTGAGTGGTGGATGGTTGTGGGGGGATTTGGGGGGGATTTGGGGGGATTTGGGGTGATTTCAGGGGTTTTGGGGTGATTTTAGGGGGATTTTGGGGTGATTTGGGGCGGTCGCTGGACGGTCACGGGGCAGTTACGGAGCCGCAGAGTGAGTGGTGGATGGTTGTGGGGGGATTTGGGGGGGATTTGGGGGGGTTTGGGGGGGTTTGGGGGGATTTCAGGGGTTTTGGGGTGATTTTAGGGGGATTTTGGGGTGATTTGGGGCGGTCGCTGGACGGTCACGGGGCAGTTACGGAGCCGCAGAGTGAGTGGTGGATGGTTGTGGGGGGATTTGGGGGGATTTCAGGGGTTTTGGGGTGATTTTAGGGGATTTTGGGGTGATTTTGGGGTGGTTTTAGGGCATTTTGGGGTGATTTGGGGCAGTTGTGGGGCTGAGGACAGGAATTTGGGGCGATTTGGGGTGATTTTGGGGGGATTTGGGGTGATTTGGGGTGATTTCAGGGGTTTTGGGGTGATTTTAGGGGATTTTGGGGTGATTTGGGGCAGTTGTGGGGCTGAGGACAGGAATTTGGGGGGGTTTGGGGTGATTTTAGGGGATTTTAGGGGGATTTGGGGTGATTCCAGGGGTTTTGGGGTGATTTTAGGGGATTTTGGGATGATTTTGGGGTGATTTTGGGGGGATTTTGGGGTGATTTGGGGTGATTTGAGGTGATTTCAGGGGTTTTGGGGTGATTTTAGGGGATTTTGGGCTGATTTTGGGGTGGTTTTAGGGGCTTTTGGGGTGATTTGGGGCGGTTGTGGGGCTGAGGACAGGAATTTGGGGGGGTTTGGGGTGATTTTGGGGGGATTTGGGGTGGCTGTGGGGCAATTACACGCCCATAGGGCGAGTGTTGGATGGCCGTGGGGCAGTTACAGACCCATAGGGTGGGTACAGGACGGTTACGGGCCAGCTATGGGGTGAGGACTGGCTCTGCGGGGCTCTCTGGGGCAATTCTGGGGTATCTATGGGGCAGCTGTGGGGCTGAGCCCCCCCGTTTGTGCCCCCCAGGATCATCCGGGGGCTGATGCAGCACGTGAAGCGTCTCTATGGGATCCGCATGGAGGTCAGGGGGGCGCAGCACTTCCCCCCGCGGCAGCCCTACGTGGTGGTCAGCAACCACCAGAGCTCCCTGGACCTGCTGGGTATGGGGCTGCCCCACTGATCCCTGCCCCATAGATCCCCGCCCCATAGCGCCCGGCCCCACAGGAACCCCGAAATCCCCATAGGAATCCATGGATCCCAGCCCTACGTGGTGGTCAGCAACCACCAGAGCTCCCTGGACCTGCTGGGTATGGGGCTGCCCCATAGATTGACCCATAGATCCCTGCCCCATAGATCCTTGCCCCTTAGATCCCCACCCCATAGCGCCCTGCCCCATAGGAACCCCGAAATCCCCACAGAAATCCAGAAATCCTTATAGAAATATATAAATTCCTGCCCCATAGATCCTTGCCCCATAGAAACCCCGAAATCCCCATAGGAATCCATAAATCCCTGCCCCACGGATCCCCGCCCCATAGATCCACCCCTGACCAACAGCTGCCCCACAGATCCCCCAAACTTCTCCCCAGCCCCGCAACCCCACAAAACCCCCCCGAGGGATGATGGAGCCGCTGCCCCACAGATCCGCCGTACGTTGGCACTTATGGGGCGGGCTCAGGACACCCCACACCTGCCCCATAACCTCACCCGTGCCCCATAGGGACGATGGAGGTGCTCCCGGACCGCCGCGTGCCCATCGCCAAGCGGGAGCTGCTGTCCGTGGGCGGTTATGGGGCGGGCCTAGGGCCGCTATGGGGCACCCCACACACCCCACACCTGCCCCACAAGTGCCCCATAACCCCATAGGGATGATGGAGGTGCTCCCGGACCGCTGCGTGCCCATCGCCAAGCGGGAGCTGCTGTCCCTGGGCGGTTATGGGGCTAGCCTAGGGCCGCTATGGGGCACCCCACACACCCCACACCTGCCCCACAAGTGCCCCATAACCCCATAGGGATGATGGAGGTGCTCCCGGACCGCTGCGTGCCCATCGCCAAGCGGGAGCTGCTGTACATGGGCGCCGTGGGCGTGGTCTGCTGGCTCGGGGGCATCATCTTCATCGACAGGAAACGCACCCACGACGCCATCAGCACCATGGCCGAGGCCGCGCACACCATGCTCAGCCAGGACGTGAGTTGTGGGGCGCTGTGGGGCGCTGTGGGGTGTCTATGGGGTGCTAGTCTATGGGGCAGTTATGGGGCAGCCCCACAGATCCTCTCTGCCCCACAGGTGCGGGTGTGGGTGTTCCCCGAGGGCACACGCAACCACAGCGGCTCCATGCTGCCCTTCAAGCGCGGCGCCTTCCACCTGGCCGTGCAGGCGCAGGTACGTGGGGCGGGGATGTGGGGCGGGATGTGGGGCAGCCGTGGGGCAGCAGGAGCGCCCCTCCCAAACCCATCCTGCCCCACAGGTGCCCGTGGTCCCCATCGTCATCTCGTCCTACCAGCACTTCTACAGCAAACGGGAGCGCAGGTTCACGGCCGGTGAGGGACGCGTGGGGCACGGGCCACTTGTGGGGCTGGCACCTTGGTGTGGGGCTGGGAGAGCTTTATGTGGGGCTGGGGGCTCGGTGTGGGGGGTCTATGGGGCAGCCGCTGACCCACACGTCCCCCAGGGCACTGCGTGATCCAGGTGCTGCCCCCGCTGCCCACGCGGGGCCTGGGCCCGGCCGAGGTGCCGGCGCTGACCGAGCGCGTCCGCGCCGCCATGCTGGACGCCTTCGAGCGCCTCTCGGCCGAGCTGGGCCGCGCTGACCGCCCCGCTGACCGCCCCGCTGACCGCCCCGCTGACCGCCCCGCCGACCGCACGAGTGACCACAGCAGTGGCCGCCACAGTAACCACGAGAGTGACCAACGGAGTGACCCCGCGGAGCTTCAGAGTGACCGCCCGAGTGACCACAGGAATGACCAGAGAGATTCCTGGAGTGACCCCCAGAGTGACCACGGCAGTGACCCCCAGAGTGACCCCACGGCCACCTGGAGTGACCCCCCGGAGCCCCAGAGTGACCCCCGCAGTGACCACCGGAGTGACCATCACAGTGACCCCTGGAGTGACCCCTGGAGTGACCCCCAGTGTCTGGCAGTGACCCCCCAGTGACCCCTGACCCTGCGGCCCCACGGGGACCCGGCAGTGGGGCACGGACTGACCCCCAAGTGGGGTGTGGAGTGACCCCCCAAGTGGGGCCAAACTGACCCCTAAGTGGGGCACGGAGTGACCCCCAAGTGGGGCCTGGACTGACCCCCAAGTGGGGCCTGGACTGACCCCCAAGTCCAACGCAATTCAAGTGGGTCCAGGATTATTCATGTGTGGGGCACGGACTGACCCCCAAGTGGGGCCTGGACTGACCCACGGCAGGATGTGGGGCTGACCCCTAAGTGGGGCCTGGACTGACCCCCAAGTCCGACACATTTCAAGTGGGTCCAGGATTATTCACGTGTGGGGCACGGACTGAGCCAGGAGTGGGGCATGGCCTGACCCCCAAGTGGGGCCCGGACTGACCCCCAAGTGGGGCCCGGACTGACCCCCAAGTGGGGCCCGGACTGATCCCCAAGTGGGGCCCGGACTGACCCCCAAGGCGGATACGGTTTGACCCCCAGGTGGGACCACAGCTGACCCCGATGTGGGGCAGGGACTGACCCCCAAGTGGGGCGTGGCCTGACCCCCAAGCGAGGTCACAACTGACCCCCAAGTGCGGCCACAACCGACCCCGATGTGGGGCAGGCACTGACCCCCAAGTTGGACAGGGTTTGACCCCCAAGTGGGGTGTGGCCTGACCCCCAAGTGGGGCCGGACTGACCCCGGCCTGACCCCTCGGTGCCCCATAGCGGGTCCAGGCTGTGCCCCACGGCAGGGGCGTGGCCGGCGCTGATTGGCTGCCGCAGCCAAGCCCCGCCCCCCGGAGGCTGTGTATTTATTTGGGGGGGGAGGGGCGCGGATTTTGCCAAATTTCTCTCCCGGCCCCGCCCGGGGCCCCCCCGGCTTTTAATAAACCCCCCCCCCCCCAAAAATCGTGGGGTGTTGTGACATCACTGGGGTGGGCGTGACGTCATCGGGTGGTTGTGATGTCATCAAAGAGGGAGGGGCTTCGGGGCCTTGGGCGTGGGGATTGGGGTCAGGACTGGGATAATGGGACTGGACCAAAAACTCCCCACCCCCAAAAAAACCCCCCCCCCACACACCAGAACCACGGCCGAAGCGAGAAAATAACCACACCAACGCCACGGGAAAACCAAACCCCACCAAAATCAGTATTAATTATTATTATTATTATTATTATTATTATTCCAAATTTTTGGGGTTTTTTTTTTTTGTCATTTTCTTTTGTTTTTAGCCGCCCCCCAAACCCCAAACCCCCTCATTCAGCAGGGCTGGCTGGGGTACGGCCAGAGCGGCAGCAACGCCGCGCCGGTGACCGCGCCGGTGACGTCGGCGGCGACGCCGTGCGTCCTCTGGTGCCGCTTGTGGTGCGAGCTGCGGCTGAAGCTCTTGCCGCAGACGCCGCACGCGTACGGCTTCTCGCCGGTGTGGATGCGGCGGTGCTGCGTCAGCGTGGATTTGTCGGTGAAGCGTTTGCCGCAGACGCCGCACGCGTACGGCTTCTCGCCGGTGTGGATGCGCCGGTGCCGGATCAGGTTGGAGCTGACGTTGAAGCGTTTGCCGCACACGCCGCAGGTGTACGGCTTCTCGCCGGTGTGGATGCGCAGGTGCTTCACCAGGTCCGAGCTCTGGCTGAAGCTCTGCCAGCACTCGCCGCATGTGTTGGGCACGGCCGGCAACGACGACGAAGACGAGGAGGAGGAGGAGGATGAAGGTTTGGGGTCGCAGCGGCGGCGGCCCCGCCGCGCTTTGGGGGGTTCCGGGGGTTCTTTGGGCCGGCTCTTGGTGAAGCTTTTCCCGCAGTCCACGCACCTGAAGGGTCGCGGGGGGGGGCGCGGTCCGGCCGCAGTCCCGGCACCGGCTGGTCACTCCGCCGGGGGTGGCCGGAGTGGCCGGAGCGGGGTGGACGCGGCGGTGGCGCTGCTGGTCAGGGCTGGGCCCGGAGCTCTGGCCGCAGTCCAGGCACGAGAGAGAGCGGGGCGGGCACCTGGGGGTCACCCAGTGGTCATCGCCGTGACCCCGCTGACCATCGCCGTGACCTCGGTGACCATCGCCGTGACCCCGCTGACCATCGCCGTGGGCGGCTCTGGGGTCATCGTCGTGCCGGTCGCTGGAGTGATCCTGCTGACCACCGAGGTCCCGCTGACCATCACCGTGGTTGGATCCTTGGCCATCGTCACGATCCCGATGACCACCAGCGTGATCCCGCTGACCGCCGAGGTCGGGCTGACCACCAGAACGATCCCGCTGACCGCCGAGGTCGGGCTGACCACCAGAACGATCCCGCTGACCACTGAGGCCCCGCTGACCACCGAGCCTCCCCCTCAGGCCACTCCCTCCCCGCTGGTCACTCGTGCCTCCGGCCGCTGCCCGTTGGTCAGTCCCGGCGCCCCGGTGGTCACTCGTGCTGCCGTGGTGGTCATTACCGCCCCGATGGTCACTCCCATCGTGGTGGTCACTCCCGCCGCCTGGGTGGTCACTCCCGCCCTGATGGTCACTCCCATCGCGGTGGTCACTCCTGGCGCCCCAGTGGTCACTCCCGCCGCCCGGGTGGTCACTCCCATCGTGGTGGTCACTCCCATCGCGGTGGTCACTCCGGGCACCGCGGTGGTCACTCCCGCCACCCTGATGGTCACTCCCGGCGCGGTGGTCACTCCGGGCACCGCGGTGGTCACTCCCGCCGCCCGGGTGGTCACTCCCGTCCCGGTGGTCACTCCCGCCGCCCCGGTGGTCACTCCCATCGCGGTGGTCACTCCCGCCGCCCGGGTGGTCATTCCCGGCGCGGTGGTCACTCCCAGGAGCGCAGCGGTCACTCCCATCGCGGTGGTCACTCCCGCCGCCCCGGCGGTCACTCCCGCCGTCCCCGCGGTCACTCCCGGCGCGGTGGTCACTCCCGTCCCGGTGGTCACTCCCGCCGCCCCGGCGGTCACTCCCGCCGCCCCGGCGGTCACTCCCGCCGTCCCCGCGGTCACTCCCGGCGCGGTGGTCACTCCCGTCCCGGTGGTCACTCCCGCCGCCCCGGCGGTCACTCCCGGCGCGGTGGTCACTCCCGGCGCCCCGGTGGTCACTCCCGGCGCGGTGGTCACTCCCGCCGCCCCGGCGGTCACTCCCGCCGTCCCCGCGGTCACTCCCGGCGCGGTGGCCCCGGCGGTGCTCGGCCAGCCCCGCGGCGCGCACGAAGCCCTTCCCGCACTCCACGCAGATGTTGGGGCGCTCGGCGCCCCCCGCCCGCGGCCGCACCGCCACCGTCTCCTTCCTCTTCCTCTTCCTCCCGGGGCGGCCCCGCGGAGCCTCCGCGCCGCGACCCCCGCCCGCCTCCGGCCCCGGGGGGAGCCCCCGGCCGCGCTTGGGGGACATCGCGACCCCCCGGATCCGCCCCCAAGTGCCCCGGGGGGGCCGCGACCCCCGGGGGGAGCCCCGCGCTGGACGGCGCCGCGGCCGCGCCGGACAATGGAGGGGAGGAGGAGGAGGAGGGGGAGGAAGGAGGGGAGGGGGAGGAGGGGGAGTGACCCAGGAAGTTCAACCCCCGGGGGCTGCTCGGAGGAAGGCGAAAAAAAACACCAAAAAAAAAAATGGAACGGAACGAATAATAAAAATGTGAAAGGTAAGAGTGAAATATGGAATGATAGAATAAAACGGGAATAAAGTAAAAGAAAATTATGGAAATGTAAAATTAGAAAAAGAACAAAGTAACATAATATAAAGTGTAAAATTATTGTATAGAATAAGAATAGAGTAAAATAAAATGTAAAACAAAATAAGGTAAAAGAATAGAAAATTATAGGATAAAACAAGAATAAAGTAAAAGAAAGTTATAAAATGTAAAATTATAAAATAAGAATAAAGTAAAAGAAAATATAAAAAAAAATTAGAATAAGGTAAAATAAAATATAAAATTATAGAATAAAATGAGAATAAAGTAAAATGAAATAAAATAAATAAGAATACAGTAAAATGAAATAATAAAATATAAAATTACAGTATAAAATGAGAATAAAGTAAAAGAAAGTTAAAAAATATAAGATTATAAAATAACAGTAAACTAAAATAATAGAATAGAAAATAAAATAAGAATAAAGTAAAATAAAATAAATATAAAGTAAAATGGAGTTGTAAAATATAAAATAAAAAAGAATAAAGTAGAATAAAATAAAATATAAAATAAAATTAAAAAATACAAAATACAAAATAAAATAAAAATAAAGTAAAAGAAAATTGTAAAATATAAAATAAAAGAAAAATAAAGTTAAATAAAATAAAATGAATTAATGAAATGAAAGGGGGATGGGGGCGAAGGCTCCGGGGACTGCTCAGAGGAAGGTGAAAAAAATTAAATTAAAATAAAATAAAAATAAAACAAATTAGGGAGGGGGAGAAGACCCCCGGCCCCAGCCCAGCCCCGCTGCCCCTCCCCCACCCCAGAAATGCTCCCCGCCCCCATCCCCAATTTTGGGGGGGGAGGGGCGGCACAGACGGCACGGGGGGGGGAGGGGAGAACGTCCACGATCCTTTACTGAGCTGGGGGAGGGGCGGGGTCACCGCGGGGTCAGGCCCGCCCCTCCCCAAGTCCCCTCCCCCCCACCCCCCGGTAACAGGTTCGGTGCCAGAACTCTGGGCTCGGTTCCGGTTCCGTTAGCCCAGGTGCAGCCGCTGGTCCCGGTTCAGTTCCAGTTCCGGTTCCGGTTCCGTTAGCCCAGGTGCAGCCGCTGGTCCCGGTTCAGTTCCAGTTCCAGTTCCAGTTCCAGTTCCGGTTCAGTTCCGGTTCCATTATCCCAGGTGCAGCCGCTGGTCCTGGTTCAGTTCCAGTTCCGGTTCCGGTTCCATTATCCCAGGTGCAGCCGCTGGTCCCGGTTCAGTTCCAGTTCCGGTTCAGTTCCGGTTCCGTTAGCCCAGGTGGAGCCGCTGGTCCCGGTTCAGTTCCAGTTCCGGTTCAGTTCCGGTTCCGTTAGCCCAGGTGCAGCCACTGGTCCCGGTTCAGTTCCAGTTCCGGTTCCGGTTCCGGTTCCATTATCCCAGGTGCAGCCGCTGGTCCCGGTTCAGTTCCAGTTCCGGTCCAGTTCCGGTTCCATTATCCCAGGTGCAGCCGCTGGTCCCGGTTCAGTTCCAGTTCCGGTTTCAGTTCTGGTCCTGTCCCCGTTCCGGTTCCGTTAGCCCGGGTGAAGTTCCAGTCCAGTTCCGGTTCCGGTTCCAGTTCCGGTTCTACCCCAGGTGCAGCCGCTGGTGGCGGATGAGGGCGGAGCTTCCCCCGAAGCCCTTCCCACAATCCCCGCAGGTGTAGGGCTGGGCGTGGCCGCTCAGGTGCGCCAGGAGGGCGGGGCCGTCGGCGAACCCCGCCCCGCAGCGGGGGCAGCTCTGGGGGGCGGGGCTCGGCGCCTTCCTCCTCCTCCTCCTCCTCGGCCCCGCCCCCTCCTCCTCCTGGTGCGCCCGCCGGTGCTTCAGGAAGGCGGAGCTGTAGCTGAAGCCACGCCCACAATCGCTGCAGGTGTAGGGGCGCTGGCCCAGGTGTGCCCGCAGGTGGGAGCCACGCCCCGAGCCACGCCCACACTGCCCACGCCCATCGGGCGTCTGCACCTCGGAGCCCCGCCCACAGTGGCCACACCCCGAGGATGGCTTGCCCAGGTGCGAGCCACGCCCTAAACCCCGCCCGCAGTGGCCACACCCCTTGTTGCGCTGGCCCAGGTGTGTGTGCAGGTGTGAGCCACGCCCCGAGCCCCTCCCGCGGTGGCCACACCCCTGTTTTCGCTTGCCCAGGTGCGCACCGAGCTCGGAGCCACGCCCACACTGGCCACACCCCCCATTCTGCTGGCCCAGGTGTGCGTGCAGGTGTGCACTGAGCTCGGAGCCACGCCCGCAGTGGCCACACCCCTCAGGTGTGCGCCCCAGGTGGGAACTTAGCTCAGGGCCACGCCCACACTGGCCACACCCCTGGTTTTGCTGGCCCAGGTGTGTGTACAGGTGTGCACTGAGCTCGGAGCCACGCCCACAGTGGCCACACCCCTCAGGTGCGTCCTCCTGGTGTCCCTGCAGGTGTGAGCCCCTCCCACATTGACCACGCCCCCCGGGTGCGTTTCCCAGGTGTGCCTGCAGGTGTGAGCCCCGCCCGCACTGACTGCACCCCTCCGGTCGCACCCCTCCGCTCTCAGCGCCACGCCCCCAGCCCCGCCCGCAGCGGCCACGCCCCCCGGGGGCGTTTCCCAGGTGCGCCTGCAGGTGCGAGCCCCGCCCGCACTGGCCACGCCCCCCAGGTGCGCCGCCCAGGTGCGCCTGCAGGTGGCGCCGCTGGTGCGCGTTGCGGTTGGAGCTGCGGGTGAAGCTCTTCCCGCACAAGGGGCACGGGAACGCCCTCGGGGGCGTGGCCTGGGCCCCCGAGGGCGGGGCTTGGTTACCTTGGGGCGGAGCTTGGGGATCCCGGCCCCCCCTGGCGCGGCCACGCCCCCCGCGAGCCCCGCGGGGAAAAGGGGGCGGGGAAGGGGGCGGGGAGGGGGCGGGGTTCGGTGGGCGGGGCTCGGGGGGTTCTTCCTCCTCCTCCTCCTCTTCCTCTTCCTCCTCCTCGGCGTCGCTGGAGGAGTTGTAGTCTGGGGGGGAAAAATGGGGGGAAAAGGGGAAAAAAAGGGAAAAAGGAGAAAAGGGGGAAAAATGGGGAAAAAAGGGGAAAAGGGGGGGAAAGGGAAAAAAAGGGGAAAAAAGGGAAAAAAAGGGGGAAAAGGGTAAAAAAGGGGAAAAAAGGGAAAAAAAGGGAAAAAGGGGGAGAAAAGGGAAAAAGGGAAAAAAGGGAAAAAAAGGGGAGAAAGGGGGAAAAGGGTAAAAAAGGGGAAAAAGGGAAAAAAAGGGAAAAAAAGGGGAAAAGGGGGAGAAAGGGGGAAAAGGGTAAAAAAGGGGAAAAAAGGGAAAAAAAGGGAAAAAAGGGGGAAAAAGGGAAAAATGGGGAAAAAAGGGAAAAAAGGGGGAAAAGGGAAAAATGGGGAAAAAAGGAGAAAAAAGGGGAAAAAAAGGGGGAAAAGGGGAAAAATGGGGAAAAAAGGGAAAAAAGGGAAAAAAGGAGAAAAAATGGAAAAAAGGGGGAAAAAGGGAAAAATGGGGAAAAAAGGGGGGAAAAGGGAAAAAAGGGGGGAAAAGGGAAAAAAGGGAAAAAAGGAAAAAAAGGGGGAAAAGGAGAAAAAAGGGAAAAAAGGGGGAAAAAGGGAAAAATGGGGAAAAAAAGGGAAAAAAGGGAAAAAAGGGGGGAAAAGGGAAAAAAGGGAAAAAGGAAAAAAAGGGGGAAAAAAGGGAAAAAAGGGAAAAGAGGAAAAAAGGGATTTGGAAAATAAATGGGTGAAAAAGGAGAAAAAAAGGGAAAAAAGGTAAAAAAGGGGAAAAATGGGAAAAATGGGGGGAAATGGGGAAAAAGGGGAAAATGGGGGAAAAGGGGAATAAATGGGGACGGAAAAGAAAAAAGGGATTTAAAAGGGGAAAGAAGAAGGGAATAAAAGAGAGGATGCAAAAAAGGAAATATAATGGAATAAAAAGGGAATTAAAAGGGGCATAAAAAGGGGGGAAAAGGGAATGAAAAAAGGAATAAAAAGGGGGAAAAAGGAATGAAAAAAGGAATAAAAAGGGGGAAAAAGGAATGAAAAAAGGAATAAAAAGGGGGAAAAAGGAATAAAAAAAGGAATAAAAAGGGGGAAAAAGGAATAAAAAAAGGAATAAAAAGGGGAGAAAAGGAATAAAAAGGGGAAAAAAGGAATAAAAAGAGGAATAAAAAGGGGAAAAAAAGGAATAAAAAGGGGAATAAAAAGGGGAAAAAAGGAATTAAAAAAGGAATAAAAAGGGGAAAAAAGGAATAAAAAGGGGAATAAAAAGGGGAAAAAAAGGAATCAAAAGGGGAATAAAAAGGGGATGGAAAGAATAAAAAGAGAATTAAAAAAGCGACTCAAAAGATATTTAAAAGGGGAAGAAAAAGGGGGTTTGGGGTCCCTCTCACCTGCAGGGGCCACCCGGAGGGTTTCCCACTCCTTGGAGTCGTTGGGGTCGGGGACCCCCAGATCCTCCTCGGGCTCCAGGCGGGACACGAGCACGGGCCTGGGGATGGGGAAATCTGCCCCAAAGATAATTGAAATTAATGAAAATTAATTAGAATTGTAGGTCAAAACGGTGGGCCTGGGGATGCGGAAATCTGCCCCCCAAAAATAATTAAAATAATGGAAATTAATGAAAATTATAGGTCGTAACGGTGGGCCTGGGGATGGGGAAATCTGCCCCCCAAAATAAATGAAAATTAATTAAAAAATATAAAGACAAAATCCAGTTTAATTGAGGTTGGGGTTTCCATTGAGATTTCCATTTAAAATCGGATTTTATCCCCATTTTTTTCCCGATTTTTGGGGGGTTTTTTTTGGGGGGCAGGGGGATGATTTCAGGGGGATAACCCAAACAGATGATGAATTTTTTCGGGGAGGAGGATGATTTTAGGGGGATAACCCAAACAGATGATGATTTTTTGGGGGGAGGGGGATGATTTTAGCGGGATAACCCAAACAGATGATGATTTTTTCGGGGAGGGGGATGATTTCAGGGGGATAACCCAAACAGATGATGATTTTTTCGGGGAGGGGGATGATTTCAGGGGGATAACCCAAACAGATGATGATTTTTTTCGGGGAGGGGGATGATCCCGGGGCTCTCACCCAGCAGCATCAGCGCCTCGTAGCTCTCCTGCATCGTGCGGCTCCTGCGGGCTCCGGCGCCGGCCCCGGCTCGGGGGGCTCCCGGTTCCCCGGCAGCGGCTCCGTTCGGGGGGCTCGGGGGGCTCCCGGTTCCCCCGGCAGCGGCTCCGTTCGGGGGGCTCGGGGGGGCTCCCGGTTCCCCGGTAGCGGCTCCGTTCGGGGGGCTCGGGGGGCTCCCGGTTCCCCGGCAGCGGCTCCGTTCGGGGGGCTCGGGGGGCTCCCGGTTCACCCCCCCCCGGGCCTCGGGAGGATCCGCCCGGCCCGGCCCGGCCCGGATGGAGCCGCCGCCGCCGCTGACCCAGGAAGTTCAGCCCCTTCCTCCTCCTCTTCCTCCTCCTCCTCTTCCTCCTCCCGATCGTGTTCTTCAAACGGATCCGGCTCTTCTGTTCTTCGTCCTCATCCCGCTCTCCTCCTCCTCCTCTTCCTCCTGTTCTTCATCCCCATCCCTCTCTCCTCCTCCTCGTCCTCCTCTTCATCTCCATCCCGCTCTCCTCCTCTTCCTCCTGTTCTTCATCCCCATCCCGCCCTCTTCCTCCTCCTCCTCCTCTTCATCTCTGCCCTCATCCCACCCTCCCCATCCTCCCCTTCTTCATCCTCATCCTGCTCTTCCTCCCCTTCTTCATCTCCATCCCCATCTTCTTCATCCCCATCCCGCTCTCCTTTCTCTGCCTCCTCTTCCTCCTCCTCTTCATCCCCATCCGAATCCCGCTGCCCTCCTCATCCTCATCCTCATCCCACTCTCCTCTTCTTCATCCCCATCCCTTCCTCCTCCTCTACCTCCTCCATCATCATCCTCATCATCCTCATCCTCACCCCTGGGCACGCCGGGAGCACCGGGAGCGGGCCGAGGGGACACCAGGGGACAAAGGGAGAGGGAAAAAGAAGAAAAAAATTTGATTTAAACCAATAAAATAAATTAAAAAATAACGAAATAAAAACCTGCGCACCACCGGCCGCGGGAGCCGCCGCGCTGAGGGCGTGAGGCGGGAACAGCCCACGGCCAATCAGCGCCCAGAGAACCAGGAGAGACAGGAGGTTCGGCCAATCAGAACGAGCGCTGGGGTTTAGGCGGGAAAATCAGCCAATGGCAGCGAGGGGCGGGCTCTGGTATATAAAGGGGTCCCTGAGGGCGCGAAGGCAAAATGGCGGGAGAGGAACGAGCCTGAGGCGCTTGAGCTCCGTGAGTGCCAAATCCGCCCCAAAAAAAGGGCAAATTTAGGCTCAAAGGGACTTTTAAGGGATGAAACTCCCAGAAGCGGCAGCGACGCAAACCTGGGATTCAGGGGAGAGAAGAACAACCCCCCGTTTCTCCAGCTTTTATTCTGGAAACCCCCCACCCCCGTAGTGCCAAATTCACCCAAAACCCTCCCCCAAAATTAGGTTCAAAAGGGACTTTTAAACCCCCAAAACGTAGAAACGAAACTGACGGGATTGGCAACGACGCCAACCCGGAATTCAGAGAACAACAACAACCCCCCGGTTTCTCCACCTTTTTTTATTATTCTGCAAAAACCCCCTCCCCATCTCCACCCCCCTCCCCCCCCAAAAAAAACCAAACCCGGGGGACCGTCCCCAAAACCGCCGTCCTCAGCTCCAGGAGGGGTCGTAGCCCGTCCAGTCCGAGGGCGGCGCCAGGAAGACGCGGCGGCCGCGGCACACGAAGCTGACCACGCCGCGGTAGCCGGCGCGGGGCACGCCGGATTTCAGATCGTCCATCAACCCCAAAGCTTTGGCCAGAGCTTTGAAGGAATCTCTGCCCCGGTACTGGAGCCTGACCGCCCCTAAATCCTTCCCGGTCTCCTTCTGCAGCTGCTCCAGTTTGATCTCGGGGGCGGAATAGACCTGCCGCAGGAAGGAAGCTTCGTACTGCTCCTTCTTGAGGTAAGAAAGGTCCAGCTGGGTGAAAGGCACGAAGCGGTCGTTGAGTTTGATGAACTTCAGGTACTGGTCGAAGAACTGCCCGTGGCTGACGCCTTTCCGGCCGAAGGTCACGGTCCTGGATACCTCGGGCCGGACGCAGGAGCGGCCGCGGCGTTGTTCGGGCTGCCTCATCCAATCGTCCCAAAACGCCGCCGGCCATTTGGGCTCCAGCTCGTCCCAGAGTTCTGCCAACAACAACCAGCCCAAGCCGGGGAAAAAATCCGTCCTGTAGAGCAGCTCGGCCTTGCCGGCGTCCACCAACCCCTCCTTGCCGTTGTCATTCCACGCCGAGGCGCACCACAGGCTGGGATCTCTCTGGAGGATCGGCAAAACCGCCTGGAAGTACTCGAAGAAATCCGGGGCCACCTCCAGGTCGTCCTCCACCACGATGGCGGCGCGGTAGCGGAAGGTGCGGAACACCTGGCCCAGCGCCCAGCGGTAGTGACGGGAGATCTTGTAATAGCCCTGGAACTTGCGGTGCTCCGGCGGCACCGGCACGTCGCTGAGGTCGGGCTGGTGGATGTGAGCCACGGCGGCGCCGTAGGACGCGATCACCGCCGCCGTCTCGGCGTGGCCGCAGTCCTGCGACACGATCACCGGGAAGCGCCGGGCGCTGGGGCGGTACCGCAGGATTTTATCCAGGCAGCGCCTCACCGAGCTGCGGTCGCACGCCAGCACCAACACCGGGATCACCGGCGGCTCCTCGGCCGCCGCCGTGACGGGGATTTGGGGCGGTTTCGGCGTTTTTTGCCGCCGGCTCTGGCTGAGCTTTTGGATCTGCAGCAGGAGCTCGCGCTGCAGGCGCAGCTCGGCCTCGGCGTCCTGGGCCAGCTGCAGGAGCTGGGCGGGGAGGAGTTTGGCGTCGGCCAAAGGGTTTTGAGGGTTTTTCGGGGGGTTTTGGGGGCCGGGGCGGGTCCAGAGGAAGAGGAGGAGGAGGCCGTTCCAGGCGAGGAAGAGCGCGGCCCCCCCGAGAGCAAGGCTGGTCTTCTTCAGCATCCTTCACATGGGGCTGGAAGGGGAGGGAGAGAAACGGGGTTAAAAAACGGGGGAATAGGAAAACTCAGGGTGAGAAACAGAGGAAAGGGGGCTTGGCAAAACGAGGGGCGAAGGGAAGCCGAACGTCCCGAGTTAAGGGCGAGGGAAAGTCAAAATTCCCGAGTTTCGGGTGAGGAAAAGTGAAAATTCCCGAGTTTCGGGTGAGGAAAAGTGAAAATTCCCGAGTTTCGGGTGAGGAAAAGTGAAAATTCCCGAGTTTCGGGTGAGGAAAAGTGAAAATTCCCGAGTTTCGGGCGAGGAAAAGTGAAAATTCTCGAGTTTCGGGCGAGGAAAAGTCAAAATTCCCGAGTTTCAGGTGAGGAAAAGTGAAAATTCCCGAGTTTCAGATGAGGAAAAGTGAAAATTCCCGAGTTTCGGGTGAGGAAAAGTGAAAATTCCCGAGTTTTGGGTGAGGAAAAGTGAAAATTCCCGAGTTTCGGGCGAGGAAAAGTGAAAATTCCCGAGTTTCGGGTGAGGAAAAGTGAAAATTCCCGAGTTTTGGGTGAGGAAAAGTGAAAATTCCCGAGTTTCGGGCGAGGAAAAGTGAAAATTCCCGAGTTTCGGGTGAGGAAAAGTCGAAATTCCCAAGTTAGGGTCGAGTTTTCCAAACCAAAAAGACACAAAAGCCGCAATTCCCAAATCAGGGCCACCAAAAAAAAGTGAAAATTCCCCATTTCCAGGCCCCCAAATTCCAATTTTTCACCCCAAAATTTACTCCCCTCCTCCCCCAGGAAGAGGAAACCTCGAAACAGCCACAGCCCCTAAAAAGAGGAATTGAAACCTCGTGGGTTTGGGGCAAAAATATCCCAAAAATCCCCCCCAAAAAACGGCCAAAAATTTATTAAAAACCAATGGAAAAGCAAATTGAAATTCCCTAAAAAAAATTCCCTGAAAAACGGCCCGAAATTGCTTAAAAAATGAGAAAAAAATGGGGAAAAAATGGGGGAAAAAAGGAAATTTGGGATCCCCGCCCCGAATCTCACCGAGGGTAAAAAGAAATCCCTAAAAATTCCTTCAAATTTTGTTCAAAACGACCCAAAATTGGCTTTGAAAAAGGAGAAAAACGGGAATTTCTGCCCCTCCCATCGCCAGCCCCCAAGGGCAGAGTCCGGTCGAGTTAAATTTTAACCCGGGGAGGATTTTCCGCTCCAAAGGGTGGGAAAATTTCCGGTAAAATCCGTGGAAAAACGGGGGATTTGGGAGTGGAAATATCCCAGGAGTTTGGGGGTTATGGGGGGGGGGAAAAAGAGAAAGAAATGGAGGAAAAATTGGAGAAAAAAGGACAAAAAAATGGGGTGAAAAAGGGAAAAAAAAAGGAGGAAAAAATGGAGGAAAAAGAGAAAAGGGGAGGAAAAAAGAGGGAGGAAAAAATGGCGAAAAAAATGAGGAAAAAGGAGGAAAAGAAGGAGAAAAGGAGGAAAAAATGGAGAAAAAAATGGAGAAAAAAGAGAAAAAGGGACGAAAAAAGAGGGAGGAAAAAGAGGAAAAAATGGAGAAAAAAGGACAAAAAAATGGGGTGAAAAAGGGAAAAAAGGAGAAAGAAATGAGGGGAAAAAGGGAAAAAAAGGGGAAAGGGGAAAGAGAGGAATTAAGGGAAAAAGGATTAAAAAAAACCCCAAAGAAAACCAAACAGGAAAAAGAAAACAAAATCCAGGATTGCTCAAAAAAACCCCAAACCAAACCCAGGAAAAAGTGAAAAAAACCAGAAAAGTGGGAAAAAAAAACCGGGAAAAAGGGGAAATAAATGGGAGGGTTAAAAAAATGTGGAAAAAGTGAAAAAAAACCCAGGAAAGCTCCAAAAAAAAGGGGAAAAAAAGGGGAAAAACCTGCGGGGTTTGTGCATCCGGGAGGAGCTCGGGGGTTAAACTCCGCCCCGGCCACGTCGGCGGCGGAAAAAGGGAATTAAAGGGCAAAAAAACACCCGGAAAAGGGGAAATTGAACCCAAAAAACGCGACCGAAAGGGGCGGGGGGGAGGGGAAACGGGAATTGCCCAAAAAAAACAGGAATTCTTCGGAAAAACTCCAAAAAACACCGCGAAATTCATTAAAAAATCCGCTGAAAACTTCCAAAATTCACCAAAAAACTCCCGAAAAACCCCGAAATTCCTCCCCAAAAACCCCGAAATTCCTCCCCGAAAAACCCCAAAATTCCTCCCCAAAAACCCCAAAATTCCTCCCCAAAAACCCCAAAATTCCTCCCCAAAAACCCCAAAATTCCTCCCCAAAAATCCCAAAATTCCTCCCCAAAAAACCCCGAAATTCCTCCCCAAAAACCCCAAAATTCCTCCCCAAAAACCCCAAAATTCCTCCCGAAAAACCCCAAAATTCCTCCCCAAAAAACCCCCAAAATTCCTCCCCAAAAAACCCCAAAATTCCTCCCCAAAAAACCCCAAAATTCCCCTGAAACATCCCAAATTTGGGCAAACCCACCAAAAAAATTCAGATTTTGATGGAAAAATCCCCAAATTTTGGGGGGAAACCACCCCAAACCTTTCCCAAAATTCCCTTTTTTTTCCCCAAGTTTTTTGGGGATTTTTTGGGGGCAGAAATCCCAAATTTGGGGCAAAACCAACAAAACAATTCGGATTTTGATGGAAAAATCCCCAAATTTGGGCAGAAACCCCCAAATAATTCAGATTTTGACCCAAAAATCCCCAAATTTGGGCAGAAACCCCCAATAATTCAAATTTTGACCCAAAAATCCCCAAATTTTGGGCAGAAACCCCCAATAATTCAAATTTTGACCCAAAAATCCCCAAATTTTGGGCAGAAACCCCCAATAATTCAAATTTTGACCCAAAAATCCCCAAATTTTGGGCAGAAACCCCCAAATAATTCAGATTTTGACCGAAAAATCCCCAAATTTTGGGCAGAAACCCCCAAATAATTCAAATTTTGACCCAAAAATCCCCAAAATTTGGGCAGAAACCCCCAAATAATTCAGATTTTGACCGAAAAATCCCCAAAATTTGGGCAGAAACCCCCAAATAATTCAGATATTGACCCAAAAATCCCCAAATTTTGGGCAGAAACCCCCAAATAATTCACATTTTGACCCAAAAATCCCCAAATTTTGGGCAGAAACCCCCAAATAATTCAGATTTTGACTGAAAAATCCCCAAATTTTGGGCAGAAACCCCCAAATAATTCAAATTTTGACCCAAAAATCCCCCAAATTTGGGCAGAAACCCCCAAATAATTCAGATTTTGACCCAAAAATCCCCAAATTTTGGGCAGAAACCCCCAAATAATTCAGATATTGACCCAAAAATCCCCAAATTTTGGGCAGAAACCCCCAAATAATTCACATTTTGACCCAAAAATCCCCAAATTTTGGGCAGAAACCCCCAAATAATTCAGATTTTGACTGAAAAATCCCCAAATTTTGGGCAGAAACCCCCAAATAATTCAGATTTTGACTGAAAAATCCCCAAATTTTGGGCAGAAACCCCCAAATAATTCAAATTTTGACCCAAAAATCCCCAAAATTTGGGCAGAAACCGCCTCCACCCTTCCCCAAATTCCGTCTTTTCCCCCATTTTTGGGGGCAGAAATCCCCGATTTCGGGAAAAGCCGCCCGCAGCTTCCCGAAATTCCCATTTTTCCCCATTTTGGGGGATTTTTTGGGGCAGAAATGGCCGATTTTGGACTCACCTGTCGCTGCCCAGGGGGAGGGGGGCGCTGGGGGTTCCCCCCTCCCCCCCCGGAAATTCCTCAGGAAATTTTTCCTCCTTTTTTTGGGGGGGGAAAATTCGGGAATTTCGGGGCTCCCGGAGGGTCCGGCCGTGGGGGGGGAGGGGGGGGAGAGTTCGGGTGAAATCCTGGGGGGAAAAAAAAATGAAAAATTTTGAAGTTTCAGACTTGAAAAAATCGGGGGAAAAAATCCAAAAAAAATCCCCAAAAAACTGTTAAAAACCTCATAAAAATCCCCCCAAAATACCCAATAAAACCTGTAAAAAAACCTAAAAAAAAATAAACCAAAAAAGCAAAAAAAATCCCCCCAAAAAACACCTCAAATAATCCCCCCCAAAATCCCGGAAAACTCCCTGAAAAAAACTCAAATAAAAACCCCCAAAAATTCTCAAAAATTCTCTCAAAAAAATCCCAGAAAAACTCCTGAAAAAACCCTCAAAACCCCTCAAAAATACCCCAAAAAACCCTCAAAAAAAACCAAAAAAAATCCCCCCAAACCCCTTAAAAATACCCCAAAAAACCCTGAAAAAAGCCAAAATAAATTCCCCTAAAACCCCTCAAAAATCCCCCAAAAAAACCTCAAAAAAATCCAAAAAAAAATCCCCAAACCCCCTCAAAAAAACCAAAATAAATCCCCCCAAAACCCCTCAAAAATACCCAAAAAAACCCTAAAAAAACCCAAAATAAATCCCCCAAACTCCTCAAAAATACCCAAAAAAACCCCTCAAAAAAATCCAAAATAAATCCCCCCAAAACCCCTCAAAAAACCCCCAAAAAACCCTCCAAAAAATAAAAAAAAAATCCCCCCAAACCCCTCAAAAATCCCCCCAAAAAAACCTCAAAAAAAACCCTCAAAAACCCCCCAAAAAAACCTCAAAAAAACCCCTCAAAAACCCCCCAAACCCCTCAAAAATCCCCCCAAAAAAACCTCAAAAAAATCCGAAAAAAATCCCCCAAACCCCTTAAAAATCCCCCCCAAAAAACCCTCAAAAAAATAAAAAAAAATTCCCCCCCAAAACCCCTCAAAAATACCCAAAAAAACCCTCAAAAAACCCAAAATAAATCCCCCCAAAACCCCTCAAAAAACATCCCGAAAAGCCCCCGCCCGCCAAGGCCGGCGGCCCCTCAGAGCCGCGACCCCCCGGCCCCGCTCCCGCGATTCCCCCGAATCCCCAAATCCCCCAAATCCCCCCAAATCCCCCCAAATTCCCCCAAATCCCCCCAAATCCCCCCAAATTCCCCCAAATTCCCCGATTTTCCCCCCGAAATTCCCGATTTTCCCGACCCCCCCCCCCCCGGTACCGGCGGCGCCTCCCGCGAGCGCCGCCACTTCCGGTTGGGCGCACCGGAAGCGTCTCCATGGCAACGGCGGCGACGGCCGCGCCTCCCGGCGGCTTTTGCCACCAATCAGAACGCGCCGAGCCGCTCGTTAATTAGCCAAGCCCCGCCCCCCGCCTGACACGTAAACCAACCCCCTTAGGACACGCCCCCTTTATTGAATTAATTCATTGTTTAATTAAGGGAGGATTAATTAATTCATTGCGGCTGTTTGACCAATCGGGACGCGCCAAGACGCTAATAAGACAACAAAGCCACGCCCACACGTGACACGGAAGCCACGCCCTCTCTAAGCCACGCCTCTTTGGGTAATTAACTCGTAAATAATGAAGGCGGGATTAATTAAGCGCGGCCCTCCCGGGGGTTGATGAGGGGGCGGGTCCCGGCGGGC
>NW_027095242.1:0-28052 GCF_029207755.1 Chamaea fasciata | reverse complement strand
TAACAGGGAGGTGACGATGACAGGGAGGTGACAATGACCCCGAGGTGACAATGACAATGACGGTGACAGGGGGGGTGACAATGGCGATAACAGGGAGGTGACGATGACAGGGAGGTGACAATGACCCCGAGGTGACAATGACAATGACGGTGACAGGGAGGTGACAATGAGGTGACAATGACCGTGAGATGACAATGACGGTGACAGGGAGGTGACAATGGCGATAACAGGGAGGTGACAATGACCCCGAGGTGACAATGACAATGACGGTGACAGGGAGGTGACAATGAGGTGACAGGGAGGTGACGATGACATGGAGGTGACAGGGAGGTGACAATGAGGTGACAGTGACCCCGAGGTGTCCCCTGGGTACCTGCGGGCGCTGCCGGGGCCGGGCGGGGTCACGCTGGGGACGAGAAGATGGAGATGAGAACGGGGAGGGGACACGGAGGGGACAGGGAGGGCGTGGAGGTGACCGTGGACCATGCAGGTGACCAGGAGATGGTCAAGGGGACAGGGAGGACGTGGAGGTGACCACGGAGGTGACCACGGAGGTGACCAGGAGATGGTCAAGGGGACAGGGAGTGGTCAGTGGGGCAGGGAGGGGATGGAGGTGACCACGGAGGTGACCACGGAGGTGACCAGGAGATGGTTGAGGGGACAACAGGGATGGTTGAGGTCACCTGGAGACGGTCAAGGGGACAGGGAAAGGCATGGAGGTGACCAGGAGATGACCACAGAGGGGACAGGGGGATGGTCAAGGGGTCAAGGACTGGATGGAGGTGACCAGGAGATGGTCAAGGGGACATGGAGGGGACAGGGATGGGATGGAGGTGACCAGGAGATGACCACAGAGGGGACAGGGGGATGGTCAAGGGGACAGGGAAGGGCATGGAGGTGACCAGGAGATGACCACGAGATGGTCAAGGGGACATAGAGGGGACAGGGATGGGATGGAGGTGACCATGGACCACAGAGGTGACCACGGAGGTGACCAAGGGGACACAGGGATGGTCAAGCGGTCAAGGACTGGATGGAGGTGACCAGGAGATGACCACGGAGGTGACCAGGAGATGGCCAAGGGGACACGGGGATGGTCAAGTGGTCAAGGACTGGATGGAGGTGACCAGGAGATGACCACGGAGGTGACCAGGAGACGGCCAAGGGGACACGGGGATGGTCAAGCGGTCAAGGACTGGATGGAGGTGACCAGGAGTTGACCACGGAGGTGACCAGGAGACGGCCAAGGGGACACGGAGTGGGACAGGAGGGGACACGGGGACGCCCCTCACCCTCCAGGTAGTTCCTGGCGATGAACTTGAGGGTCTCGTCCAGCAGGATGACCGGGAAGGAGATCTTGATGACCATCAGCCAATGGGTCAGCGTCAGCGGCGTCAGCTTGAAGATCATCTGGGGACACCGGGGGACGCGGCTGGGACCTCCCCCCGGGGCCACCAGAGTGACCGCGGGGCCGCCAGAGGCCGCCCGTGGTCGTTGGACCCTCCCTGCGGTCATCGGCCCCAGCGGTCGCCCAGGCCAAGGTCAACAGAGACGTGACGTCACCAAGGCCACCGGCCCGATGACCACCAGCTTGGTGACCACCAACCCAATGTCCCCAATGACCACCGGCATGATGACCACCAGCCCAATGACCACCAACCTCCAATGACCACCAACCCAATGACCACTGGTGTGATGACCATCAGCCCAATGACCACCAACCCAATGACCACCAGCCCAATGACCACCGGCGTGATGACCATCAGCCCAATGACCACCAGCCCAATGACCACTGGCATGATGACCACCAGCTTGGTGACCACCAGCCCAATGACCACCCCAATGACCACCAGCCCAATGACCACCATCTCAATGACCACCAGCCCAAAGACCACCAGCTTGGTGACCACCAACCCAATATCCCCAATGACCACCAGCCCAATGACCACTAACCCTGATGACCACCGGCCCGATGACCACCAGCCCAGTGACCATCACCTCAATGACCACCACCCCAATGACCACCAGCCCAATGACCGTCAGCCCAATGACCACTGGCATGATGACCACCAGCCTGATGACCACAGGCCAATGACCACCAGCCTGATGACCATCATCCCAGTGACCATCACCTCAATGACCACCAGCCCAGTGACCACCAGCTTGGTGACCACCACCCCAAGGTCCCCAAGGCCACCAGCCCGAGGCCACCAGCCCGCGGTGTCCCCGGGTGTCCCCAGGTGTCCCCAGGTGTCCCCAGGTGTCCCCGGGTGTCCCTTACGGGCAGGGGGTCGATGTAGAGGATGACGAAGTGCAGGGACATGGAGAGGCAGATGGAGCCCATCAGCCAGATGTTCACCCAGGGCGGCATCCGGGCCAGCGACTGGTTCTCGGACAGGCTGGGGACAGCGGGGACAGCGGGGTCACCGCGGGGTCACGGGGTCACCGCGGGGTCACGGGGACATCGGGGACATCGAGAAGGTCACCACAGGGCAGGGAGACAATGATGGTGACGATGACGATGGTGACAATGACAAAGGTGACCAAGGTGACCAAGGTGACCAAGGTGACAATGACCGCGTCCCTCACCCGTTGAGGGCGTTGCACATCTCCATGGTGACCATGATGACCATGACCACCACGACCACAACAATGACAATGACAACGACGATGACAACGGTGACAATGATGGTGGTGACCAAGGTGACCAAGGTGACAATGTCCCTCACCCGTTGAGGGTGTTGCACAACTCCATGGTGACCATGATGACCACGATGACCATGATGACCACCATGACCACAACAACAACAATGACGATGACGATGGTGACAGTGACAACGGTGACAATGACCAAGGTGACCCAGGTGACCAAGGTGACCAAGGTGACCAAGGTGACCAAGGTGACCAAGGTGAGCGCGTCCCTCACCTGTTGAGGGCGTTGCACATCTCGATGGTGACCAGCACGGACAGCGCCATGGTCATGGGCACGGGCGACTCGAAGATGTCGCAGTCCAACCCCTCGAAGTCCACGTTGTGCTCCGAGCACTGCATGAAATGGGTCTGGGGGGGACAGGGGGGACACCCCGGGGTCACCTCGAGGTCACCTCGGCTCGGGGGACACCTGGGGGACACCTGGGGGACACCTGGGGGACACCTGGGCACTCACCAGCTGGTGGTAGCTGACGTTGGGCCCGTCCTCGGCGAAGAGGAACCACCAGGCGGCCGCGCCCACCGTGGCGGCCCCGACGTAACCTGGGGGGGACAAACGGGGGTTGGGGACACCTGGGGACACCTGGGACACACCTGGACACACCTGGGACACACCTGGGGACACCTGGACACACCTGGGGACACCTAAAATACACCTGGGGACACCTGGGGACACACCTGGGGGTCTCCAGGTGGTATTTTGGAGGCTCCAGGTGGTTTTTGGAGGCTCCAGGTGGTTTTTTTTTGGTTCTCCAGTTGACACCACCAGGTTCCTCAGGGAACCTTCTCCACAGTGACCTCCAGGTGATTTTTTAGGAGTCTCCAGGTGGTTTTTGGAGTCGCCAGGTGGTTCTTGGTGCCTCCAGGTGTGTTTTTGGTATCTCCGGGGTTTTTTGGTGTCTCCAGGTGTTTTCCTGGTGTCTCCAGGTGTTTTTTTGGTATCTCCAGGTGTTTTGGTGTCTCCAGGTGATTTCCTGGTGTCTCCACGTGGTTTTGGTATCTCCAGGGTGTTTTGGTGTCTCCAGGTAGTTTTTGGAGTCTCCAGGTGATTTCCTGATGTCTCCAGGTATTTTTTTGGTGTCTTCAGGTGTTTTGGTGTCTCCAGGTGATTTCCTGGTGTCTCCACGTGGTTTTGGTATCTCCAGGGTGTTTTGGTGTCTCCAGCTGGTTTTTTTTGGTGTCTCCAGGGTTTTTTGGTATCTCCAGGTAGTTTTTGGTGTCTCTGGGTGTTTTTGGTGTCTCCAGGTGATTTCCTGGTGTCTCCAGGTAGTTTTTGGTATCTCCAGGTGTTTTGGTATCTCCAGGGTTTTTTTGGTGTCTCCAGCTGTTTTCCTGGTGTCTCCAGGTGTTTTTTTGGTGTCTCCGGGTGTTTTTGGTGTCTCCAGGTGTTTTCCTGGAGTCTCCAGGTGATTTCCTGGTGTCTCCAGCTGGTTTCTTTTGGTGTCTCCAGGTGTTTTGGTATCTCCAGGTGTTTTGGTATCTCCAGGTAGTTTTTGGTGTCTCCAGGGTTTTTTGGAGTCTCCAGGTGTTTTCCTGGTGTCTCCACATGGTTTTGGTATCTCCAGGGTTTTTTGGAGTCTCCAGGTGATTTCCTGGTATCTCCAGGGTTTTTTGGTATCTTCAGGTAGTTTTTGGTATCTCCAGGTAGTTTTTGGTATCTCCAGGGTTTTTTGGTATCTCCAGGTGGTTTTTTGGTGTCTCAAGGTGTTTTTTTGGTGTCTCCAGCTGGTTTTTTTTGGTATCTCCAGGTGTTTTGGTATCTCCAGGGTTTTTTGGAGTCTCCAGGTGATTTCCTGGTATCTCCAGGGTTTTTTGGTATCTCCAGGTAGTTTTTGGTATCTCCAGGTAGTTTTTGGTATCTCCAGGTAGTTTTTGGTGTCTCCAGGGTTTTTTGGTATCTCCAGGTAGTTTTTGGTATCTCCAGGTAGTTTTTGGTATCTCCAGGTAGTTTTTGGTATCTCCAGGTAGTTTTTGGTGTCTCCAGGGTTTTTTGGTATCTCCAGGTAGTTTTTGGTATCTCCAGGTAGTTTTTGGTATCTCCAGGTAGTTTTTGGTATCTCCAGGGTTTTTTGGAGTCTCCAGGTGATTTCCTGGTATCTCCAGGTGTTTCCCTGGAGTCTCCAGGTGCTCTCCTCGTCGGTGCCCCCCGCCCCGCCCGCCCCGCCCGCCCCGCCGGGCCCGGGCGCGCGCTCACCTCCGATGGCCAGGTATCTGAAGAAGAGCCAGCCGGAGATGAGCGGCTCCTTGGGGCTGCGCGGCGGCTTGTCCATGATGTCCAGGTCGGGCGGGTTGAAGCCCAGGGCGGTGGCCGGCAGCCCGTCGGTCACCAGGTTCACCCAGAGCAGCTGCACCGGGATCAGCGCCTCGGGCAGCCCCAGCGCCGCCGTCAGGAAAATGCTGGGAGCGGCGGGGAGCACGGGGTCAGGGACTGGGATGGGACTGGGATAAACTGGGATAAACTGGGAGGGACTGGGATAAACTGGGAGGGGACTGGGAGGGACTGGGAGGGACTAGGAATGAACTGGGATAAACTGGGAGGGACTGGGAGGGGACTGGGAGGGGATTAGAATGGACTGGGATAAACTGGGAGGGACTGGGATAAACTGGGAGGGGACTGGGATAAACTGGGAGGGACTGGGAATGAACTGGGATAAACTGGGAGGGACTGGGAGGGACTGGGATAAACTGGGAGGGGACTGGGATAAACTGGGAGGGGACTGGGATGAACTGGGAGGGACTGGGAATGAACTGGGAGCGGCGGGGAGCACGGGGTCAGGGACTGGGACGGACTGGGATAAACTGGGATGGGACTGGGAATGAACTGGGATAAACTGGGAGGGGACTGGGAATGAACTGGGATAAACTGGGAGGGGACTGGGAATGAACTGGGAGGGGATTAGAATGGACTGGGATAAACTGGGAGCGGCGGGGAGCACGGGGTCAGGGACTGGGATAAACTGGGAGGGACTGGGAGGGACTGGGAGGGGATTGGAATGGACTGGGATAAACTGGGAGGGACTGGGAGGGACTGGGATGGGACTGGGAGCGGCGGGGAGCACGGGGTCAGGGACCGGGGGGACTGGGGTAAACTGGGATAAACTGGGAGGGGACTGGGGGGGACTGGGAGGGACTGGGAGGAAACTGGGGGGGAACTGGAAGGAAACTGGGGAGGACTGGGATAAACTGGGAGGGACTGGGAGTGGATTAGAATGGACTGGGGGAAACTGGGATGGGACTAGGACAAACTGGGATGGACTGGGAGGGGACTGGGAGGGACTGGGGTAAACTGGGAGCGGCGGGGAGCACGGGGTCAGGGACTGGGATAAACTGGGAGGGACTGGGAGGGACTGGGAGGGGATTGGAATGGACTGGGATAAACTGGGAGGGACTGGGAGGGACTGGGATGGGACTGGGAGCGGCGGGGAGCACGGGGTCAGGGACCGGGGGGACTGGGGTAAACTGGGATAAACTGGGAGGGGACTGGGGGGGACTGGGAGGGACTGGGAGGAAACTGGGGGGGAACTGGAAGGAAACTGGGGAGGACTGGGATAAACTGGGAGGGACTGGGAGTGGATTAGAATGGACTGGGGGAAACTGGGATGGGACTAGGACAAACTGGGATGGACTGGGAGGGGACTGGGAGGGACTGGGGTAAACTGGGAGTGGCGGGGAGCACGGGGTCAGGGACTGGGGGGGACTGGGACAAACTGGGACAAACTGGGACAAACTGGGATGGACTGAGGCAGGATTGGGATGGAACTGGGATGGACTGGGAGGGGATTGGGATGGACTGGGACAAACTGGGATGGACTGGGACAAACTGGGGCAGGATTGAGATGGAACTGGGACGTTACTGGGACAAACCGGGATGTTACTGGGACAAACTGGGACAAACTGGGATGAACCCATGGCTGGACCGGGCCGAAATCCGCTGAGGACCCACAAACGTCCCCGAGCTCTCCGAACTGGTCCCAAACCGGTCCCAGACTGGTGCGAACCGGTGTGAACTGGTGTGAACTGGTGTGAACTGGTGTGAACCACCGGTGCCAGCTGGGCGCTCACCAGACGACCTCGCCCACGTTGGAGGAGATGAGGTAACGGATGAACTGCTTCATGTTGTTGTAGATGGCCCGGCCCTCCTCCACGGCCGCCACGATGGTGGAGAAGTTGTCGTCGGCCAGGACCATCTCCGAGGCCGTCTTGGCCACGGCCGTGCCCGAGCCCATGGCGATGCCGATCTCCGCCTTCTTCAGCGCCGGCGCGTCGTTGACGCCGTCGCCGGTCTGGGGGAGGGGGGGGGACAGCGAGAAACGGGGCGGGGTTGGTGGTGGGACCCCGAAAACCACGTGGGAACGTCAAAAATAGCGTTGGGTTGGCGGTGGGACCCCGAAAACCACGTGGGAACATCCAAAATGGTGTTGGGTTGGTGGTGGGACCCCAAAATCTACGTTGAGTTTGTGAGGAACATCTAAAACGGGGTCGGGTTGGTGGTGGGACCTCAAAAACCACGTGGGAGCATCAAAAATGGCGTTGGGTTGGTGGTGGGACCCCAAAAACCACGTTGGGTTCATGAGGAACATCTAAAATGGGGTCAAGTTGGTGGTGGAACCTCAAAAACCATGTGGGAGCATCAAAAATGGCGTCGGGTTGGTGGTGGGACCCCGAAAACCACGTTGGGCTCTGACCCCAAACCCCCACAAACCGCCCGTGGTGGACCCCCAACACCAGCTCAGTTTGGACAGCCAACCCCCCATAACTCCATGGCGGACCCCCAAAATGACGTCCACCAAGAACTTCCGGCCTCAAACCCCCATAACTCCATGGCGGACCCCCAAAATGACGTCCACCAAGAACTTCCGGCCTCAAACCCCCATAACTCCATGGCGGACCCCCAAAATGACGTCCACCAAGAACTTCCAACCTCAAACCCCCATAACTCCATGGTGGACCCCCAAAATGACGTCCACCAAGAACTTCCGGCCTCAACCCCCCATAACTCCATGGTGGACCCCCAAAATGACGTCCACCAAGAACTTCCGGCCTCAAACCCCCATAACTCCATGGTGGACCCCCGAAACGACGTCCCCCGAGAAGTCCTCCTCCTCCTCCTCCTCACCATGGCGGTGATCTCGTCGAAGGACTGCAGGAACTCGACGATCTTGGACTTGTGGGTGGGCTCGACGCGGGCGAAGCAGCAGGCGCGGCGGCAGGCCTCGCGCTGCTCCGACAGCGGCAGGTCGTCGAACTCGCGGCCGGTGTAGGCGCGGCCGGTCACCTCCTCGTCCTCGCCGAAGATGCCGATGCGGCGGCAGATGGCGATGGCCGTGCCCTTGTTGTCGCCCGTGATCATGATGACGCGGATGCCGGCGTCGCGGCACAGCCGGATGGAGCCCATCACCTCCTTGCGGGGAGGGTCCAGCATGCCCACGCAGCCCACGAAGGTCAGGTCGGTCTGGGGAGAGGAAGGGGACGCGGAGGTCGGGGAGGGGGAGGAGCCGAAAGGAAAGGGAGGGTTGGAGGAGGAGGAGCACCAAAAAAAAAAAAAAAAATGGAGGTTTGGAGGTCATGGAGGACCAAAAAAAACTCCAAAAAAAGGGAATTTTGGAGAAGGAGGAAAAAATGGAGGTTTGGAGGAGCAAGAATCCTGAAAAAATGGAGTTTTGGAGGACCAAGAACACAAAAAAGGGAATTTTGGAGAAGGAACACAAAAAAAAAATGGAATTTTGGAGAAGGAGGAACACAAGAAAAAATGGAGGTTTGGAGGTGATGGAGGACCAAAAAAAACCCCCAAAAAAGTGAATTTTGGAGGTCATGGAGGAAGAGGAACCCAAAAATTTATTTGAGTTTTGGAGATCCCACCACCCAAACCGAGGTCCCACCACCCCAAACCTGACCAAGTCTGAGGTCCCACCACCCAAACATGACCAAACCCGAGGTCCCGTCACCCCAAACCTTCTCCCACCACCCCAACCGAGGTCCCACCACCCAAACCCGAGGTCCCACCCCCCCAAACCTTCTCCCACCACCCCAACTGAGGCCCCACCACCCAAACTGAGGTCCCACCACCCAAACCTGACCAAACCCCAGGTCCCACCACCCCAAACCTTCTCCCACCACCCCAAACCGAGGTCCCACCACCCCAAACCTTCTCCCACCACCCAAAACAAGGTCCCACCACCCAAACCGAGGTCCCACCACCCCAAATCTGACCAAACCCCAGGTCCCACCACCCCAAACCTTCTCCCACCACCCCAACCGAGGTCCCACCACCCCAAACCTTCTCCCACCACCCAAACCGAGGTCCCATCACCCCAAACCTTCTCCTACTACCCAAACCCATGGTCCCACCACCCAAACCTGACCAAACCCGAGGTCCCACCACCCCAACCGAGGTCCCGCCACCCCAACCCCCAGCCCGGGCCCACCCGGGGCGCGCCGCCCACCTCGTACTCGGCGAACTTGGAGGAGTCCTCGAGGGCCATCTCCTCCTTCTTGGGGGGCGTGTCGCGGGTGGCCAGGGCCAGGCAGCGCAGGGTGTCCCTGCCCGTGCCCCACTCCTTGATGACGCTCTGGATCTTCTCCTTGACGGCCGGCGTCAGCGGCACCCGCGCGGTGCCCACGCGGACGTAGCTGCAGCGGTCGATGACGCCCTCGGGGGCACCCTGGGGTCGTGGGACGTGGTGGGACGCAGGGGTGAGAGGGGGTCGGGGTGGTCGTGGGGTGGTGGGGCCCGGGGTTGAGAAGGTCTGAGGAGGTTTGGAGGCGGTGGGACGTGGACACGGGGTGGTGGGACACGAGTTTGAGAAGGTTTGGGGTGGTGGGACATGAATTTGAGAAGGTTTGGGGTGGTGGGACCTGGTCACGGGGTGGTGGGACATGAATTTGAGAAGGTTTGGGGTGGTGGGACACGAGTTTGAGAAGGTTTGGAGTGGTGGGACGTGGACACGGGATGGTGGGAACAGAGTTTGAGAAGGTTTGGGGTGGTGGGACGTGGTCACGGGGCGGTGGGACGCAGACGACATCACCCAGGTGACCCAGGTGACCCCCAGGTGACCCCCAGGTGACCCCCAGGTGACCCCCAGGTGACCCACCTTGACGAACATCTTGTTGCCCACGGCGGCGCGCGAGGCCTTGGCCGGGGAGCAGAAAACCGACATGGACTTCCGGTCCCGGGAGAACTCCAGCGTGAACTCCTTCTTCATCAGCTGCTTGATCACCTGCCGACAGGTGGGACAGGTGGGACAGGTGGGACAGGTGGGGCAGGTGGGACAGGTGGGACAGGTGAGGGACAGGTGAGGGACAGGTGAGGGACAGGTGAGGGACAGGTGGGACAGGTGAGGGACAGGTGGGACAGGTGAGGGACAGGTGGGGCAGGTGGGACAGGTGGGACAGGTGGGACAGGTGGGACAGGTGAGGGACAGGTGGGACAGGTGAGGGACAGGTGGGACAGGTGGGGCAGGTGGGACAGGTGGGACAGGTGAGGGACAGGTGAGGGACAGGTGAGGGACAGGTGGGACAGGTGGGACAGGTGGGACAGGTGAGGGACAGGTGGGGCAGGTGGGACAGGTGGGACAGGTGGGGCAGGTGGGGCAGGTGGGGCAGGTGAGGGACAGGTGGGACAGGTGAGGGACAGGTGGAACAGGTGGGACAGGTGAGGGACAGGTGGGGTAGGTGAGGGACAGGTGGGACAGGTGGGAGAGGTGGGACAGGTGGGACAGGTGAGGGACAGGTGAGGGACAGGTGGGACTTGGATGGGACACAGACAGGTGGGACAGGGGACACCAGGAACAGGCGATACAGGTGACCCAGAAGGTGACACAGGAGGTGGCGCAGGTGACCCAGGTGACACAGAAGGTGACCCAGGAGGTGGCCCAGGTGACACAGGAGGTGGCCCAGGTGACCCAGGTGACACAGAAGGTGACCCAGGAGGTGGCCCAGGTGACACAGGTGACCCAGGTGACCCAGGAGGTGACCCAGGAGGTGGCCCAGGTGACCCAGGTGGCAGCCCAGGTGACACAGGTGACACAGGTGACACAGGTGACACAGGAGGTGGCCCAGGTGACCCAGGTGGCGGCCCAGGTGACCCAGGTGGTGGCCCAGGTGACCCAGGAGGTGGCCCAGGTGACCCAGGTGACACAGAAGGTGACCCAGGAGGTGGCCCAGGCGGCCCAGGTGACCCAGGTGGCGGCCCAGGTGACCCAGGAGGTGGCCCAGGTGACCCAGGAGGCGGCCCAGGTGACCCAGGTGGTGGCCCAGGTGACCCAGGTGACACAGAAGGTGACCCAGGAGGTGGCCCAGGTGACCCAGGAGGCGGCCCAGGTGACCCAGGTGGTGGCCCAGGTGACACAGAAGGTGACCCAGGAGGTGGCCCAGGCGGCCCAGGTGACACTCACGGCGTTGCAGGCGTTGGCCCGCTCCACCTTGCTCAGGTTCCTGACGTCGGTGTTGAAGACGTTCATCTTCTCCACCAGGCAGGTCAGCGCCGTCTCGGTGGCCTCGCCCACCTTCTCGTAGACGCCCTTGGCCTGCGGGGACGCCGCGGGGTCACCTGGGGGACACGGCGGCCGCAGGTGACGGGGGCGGGGCCGGGCGCGCTCACCTCGTTGTAGTCCAGCGAGGAGTCGTTGCAGAGGGCGCAGATGGTGGCCAGCTCCACCAGGCCGTCGTACTGGCCGGCCTTGACCGGACGGTCCTGCCTCAGCCTGGGGACATCGGGGGACGTCGGGGTCATTGGGGTCATTGGGGTCATTGGGGTCATTGGGGACATTGGGGTCATTGGGGTCACGGGGACATTGGGGACACTGTGGAGCAGATGGTGGCCAGCTCCACCAGGCCGTCGTACTGGCCGGCCTTGACCGGACGGTCCTGCCTCAGCCTGGGGACATCGGGGGACGTCGGGGTCATTGGGGTCATTGGGGTCATTGGGGTCATTGGGGTCATTGGGGTCACGGGGACATTGGGGACACTGTGGAGCAGATGGTGGCCAGCTCCACCAGGCCGTCGTACTGGCCGGCCTTGACCGGACGGTCCTGCCTCAGCCTGGGGACATCGGGGGACGTCGGGGTCATTGGGGTCATGGGGACGTCCGGGGGTCATTGGGGTCATTGGGGTCACGGGGACATTGGGGACACTGTGGAGCAGATGGTGGCCAGCTCCACCAGGCCGTCGTACTGGCCGGCCTTGACCGGACGGTCCTGCCTCAGCCTGGGGACATCGGGGGGCGTCGGGGTCATTGGGGTCACGGGGACGTCCGGGGGTCATTGGGGTCATTGGGGTCACGGGGACATTGGGGTCAGGAGGAGATCAGCTGGACACGGGGGTCACCGGGGTCATGGGGACGTCGGGGTCACCGGGGTCATGGGGACATTGGGGTCATTGGGGTCATGGGGACATTGGGGTCAGGGGGACGTTGGGGTCAGGAGGAGATCAGGGTGGACATCGGGGTCATGGGGTCATGGGGATGTCAGGGTCATTGGGGTCATGGGGACATTGGGGTGGACATTGGGGTCATTGGGGTCGTGGGGACATCAGGAGGACATCAGGGTCACCGGGGTCACGGGGACATCGGGGTCACCGGGGTCATGGGGACATCAGGGTCACCGGGGTCATGGGGACATCGGGGTCACCGGGGTCATGGGGACGTCAGGGTCACCGGGGTCATGGGGACATCGGGGTCACAGGGTCATGGGGACACTGGGGTCACAGGGTCATGGGGACATCGAGGTCACCGGGGTCATGGGGACATCGGGGACCACCGAGGTGCACACTTGGACATCGGGGCCGGGAGGACATTGGGGACACTGGGGTCCAAGGCGACCCCAGGTGACACCTGGGGGGGGACAGCGGGTGACACTCACACTTCTCCCTCGGGGGCGTAGGTGGAGCCGGTGATGGAGAACTCGTTGAGGGCGCAGACGTCGCCCTCGACCTTGTCCATGATGAACATCTGGGGACAACCGGCGACGTTCGCGGGACGGCCCCGGCAGGAGTTTCGGGGCTCCCGGCGGAGATTTCGGGGCTCCCCGCGGGGGAAAACTCTGAGGTTCCCAGGAGAACTCCGGGACGTTCCGGCGGGGGTTTTTCGGGGCTCCCCCACCGAGAAGTTTTGGGCGTCCCGAAAGGGAAATTTCGGGCTCTCCGCCAAAAAAATCCGCGGGGGGTTGTTGGTTTGGGTGGGGGGGGGATTTTTTTTTTTTTTTTTTTTATGGAAAACCTGGAGGTTCTCACGGGAATTTCGGGAATTCGGTCCAAAACTTCCCTTTTCCCCTCGGAGATTTCAAAGGCTCTCGCGGGAATTTTTGCGTGGGAACTTCCGGGTCGGTTTTTTTTTTTTCTTTTTTTCCCCCACGGAAAATTTTGGGCCCCTCCCCTCCCCTCCCCCCCCCCCCCGCGGGAATCCTGAATTCCTCATGGGAACCTCGACCTTCCCGACGGAAAACTTCCAGCCCCCCGCGGGAATTTTTTGCTCTCCCCGCGGAAACTTCGCCTCCCCACCACGGGGAAAAAAAAAAAAACCAAATAAATTTTTTTGGGGAAATTTTGGGTTCTCGGCGGAAAAACCTGGAATTCCGGGAATTTTTTCCCCCCCCCCCCTCGGAGGGGAGGCCCCACCTTGCAGACGGACATCTGGTTGGTGGTCAGCGTGCCGGTCTTGTCGGAGCAGATGACCGAGGTGCAGCCCAGCGTCTCCACCGAGGGCAGGCTGCGGACGATGGCGTTCTTCTTGGCCATGCGCCGCGTGCCCAGCGCCAGGCACGTGGTGATGACGGCCGGCAGCCCTGCGGGGTCACCGCGGGGGTCAGCCAGGGGGCAGCCAGGGGTCACCGGGGTCACCGCGGGGGGCAGCGGTCACCGGGGTCACTGGGGTCACCATGGTCGTCAGCGGTCATTGGTCAGGTCACTGGGGTCACCGGGCTCACCCAGGGGTCACTGGGGTCACCGGGGTGATTGTTGGTCATCGGTCAGGTCACCGGGGTCACCGCGGTGGTCAGCGGCCGTCGGTCAGGTCACTGGGGTCACCGGGGTCACCCAGGGGTCACCCAGGGGTCACCGGGGTCACCGCGGTGGTCAGCGGTCATTGGTCAGGTCACCGGGGTCACCGCGGTGGTCAGCGGCCGTCGGTCAGGTCACTGGGGTCACCGGGGTCACCCAGGGGTCACCCAGGGGTCACCGGGGGCACTGCGGTGGTCAGCGGTCATTGGTCAGGTCACTGGGGTCACCGGGGTCACCCAGGGGTCACCGGGGTCACCGCGGGGGGCAGCGGTCACCACGGTCACCGGGGTGATTGTTGGTCATTGGTCAGGTCACCGGGGTCACCCAGGGGTCACCCAGGGGTCACCCGGGGGCACCGCGGGGGGCAGCGGTCACCGGGGTCACTGGGGTCACTGCGGTGGTCAGCGGTCACCAGGGTCACCGGGGTGATTGTTGGTCATTGGTCAGGTCACTGGGGTCACCGGGGTCACCGCGGTGGTCAGTGGCCATCGGTCAGGTCACTGGGGTCATCGGGGTCACCCAGGGGTCACCCAGGGGTCACCGGGGTCACCGCGGTGGTCAGCGGTCATCAGTCAGGTCACCGGGGTCATCGGGGTCACCCAGGGGTCACCCAGGGGTCACCCAAGGGTCACCGCGGGGGTCAGCGGTCACCGGGGTCACCGGGGTGATTGTTGGTCATCGGTCAGGTCACCGGGGTCACCCAGGGGTCACCGGGGGTCACCCAGGGGTCACCGCGGGGGTCAGCGGTCACCGGGGTCACCCAGGGGTCACCGTGGGGGTCAGCAGTCACCGGGGTCACCAGGGTGATTGTTGGTCATCGGTCAGGTCACCGGGGGCACCGCGGGGGTCAGCGGTCACCGGGGTCACTGGGGTCACTGCGGTGGTCAGCGGCCGTCGGTCAGGTCGCTGGGGTCACCGTGGTGGTCAGCGGTCATCGGTCAGGTTGCTGGGGTCACCGGGGTCACCCAGGGGTCAATGGGGTCACCGCGGGGGGCAGCGGTCACCGGGCTCACCCAGGGGTCACCGGGGGCACCACGGGGGTCAGTGGTCACTGGGGTCACCGGGGTGATTGTTGGTCATTGGTCAGGTCACTGGGGTCACCGTGGGGGTCAGCGGTCATCAGTCAGGTCACTGGGGTCACTGTGGTGGTCAGCGGCCATCGGTCAGGTCACTTGGGTCACCAGGGTCACCCAGGGGTCACCCAGGGGTCACCGGGGTCACCGCGGGGGTCAGCGGTCGTCGGTCAGGTCACTGGGGTCACCGGGGTAACCCAGGGGTCACCCAGGGGTCACCCAGGGGTCACCGCGGGGGTCAGTGGTCACCAGGGTCACCGGGGTGATTGTTGGTCATCAGTCAGGTCACTGGGGTCACCGGGGTCACCGCGGTGGTCAGCGGTCATCAGTCAGGTCACCGGGGTCACCGGGGTCATCATTGGTCAATGGTCAGGTCACCGGGGTCACTGGGGTCACCGGGGTCGTCATTGGTCAATGGTCAGGTCACTGGGGTCACCAGGGTGACCGCGGTGGTCAGCGGTCATCAGTCAGGTCACCGGGGTCACGGGGGTCACCGGGGTCACCGGGGTGGTCAGTGGTCATCGTTCAGGTCAGGTCAACCACCAAGGATCCATAAATGACCACGAACCTTCTCCTAGACCCCTTCGAGACCCCAAAACTGACCACGGATGACCCCCAAGACCCCAGGAATGACCACCAACGGTCCATGGATGACCACGAATGACCTCCAAGACCACACAGATGACCACGAATGGTCCATGGATGACCACGGATGACCCCCAAGACCCCAGGAATGACCACCAACGGTCCATGGATGACCATGAATGGTCCATGGATGACCACGAATGGTCCATGGATGACCACAAAGGGTCCATGAATGACCACCAACGGTCCATGAATGACCCCAAACCATCTCCAAGACCACACAGATGACCACCAATGGTCCATGGATGACCACAGATGACCTCCAAGACCCCACAGATGACCACGGATGACCTCCAAGACCCCATGAATGACCACCAATGGTCCATGGATGACCCCGGATGACCTCCAAGACCCCAAGAATGACCACCAACCATCCATAAATGACCACAGATGACCTCCAAGACCTCATGAATGACCACCAATGGTCCATGGATGACCACGGATGACCTCCAAGACCCCACAGATGACCATGGATGACCTCCAAGACCCCATAACTGACCACCAACGGTCCATGGATGACCCCAAACCATCTCCAAGACCCCATGAATGACCACCAATGGTCCATGGATGACCCCGGATGACCTCCAAGACCCCAAGAATGACCTCCAACCATCCATAAATGACCACAGATGACCTCCAAGACCTCATGAATGACCACCAATGGTCCATGGATGACCACGGATCATCTCCAAGACCCCACAGATGACCACGGATGACCTCCAAGACCCCACAGATGACCACGGAGAGTCCACCAACCCCCCCCAAACCTCCTCCATCCCCCCACCCCACCCCCCACGGACCTTCAGGGATGGCGGCCACGGCCAGGGCGACGGCGATCTTGAAGTAGTAGATGGCGCCGCGGATCCAGGAGCCGCCGTGCACGGGGTCGTTGAAGTGGCCGATGTTGATGGCCCAGACGGCGACGCAGATGAGCGAGATGACCTTGGAGAGCTGCTCGCCGAACTCGTCCAGCTTCTGCTGCAGCGGCGTCTTGTCCTGCTCCGTGGCCGCCATCTCGTCCCGGATCTTGCCGATCTCCGTGTTGACGCCCGTGGCCACCACGATGCCCACGGCCTTGCCCGCACCGATGTTCGTGCCCTTGCGTTTGGGGGGAAAAACGGGAATTTTGGCGGGGGTGGGAGTCGGAAATTTGAGGTTCTTCGGAGGAGGAATGGAGGAGTTTGACCCAAAAAAATTTGGGGATTTTAGACCCAAATTCGGGCGTTTCCCGCCAAAATTTGGGTTTTTTTCAGACCCAAATTCGGGCGTTTCCCCCCAAAATTTGGGGTTTTTTTCAGACCCAAATTCGGGCGTTTCCCCCCAAAATTTGGGGTTTTTTTACGACCCAAATTCAGGCGTTTCCCCCCAAAATTTGGGGTTTTTTCAGACCCAAATTCAGGCGTTTCCCCCCAAAATTTGGGGTTTTTTACACCCAAATTCAGGCGTTTCCCCCCAAAATTTGGGGTTTTTTTCAGACCCAAATTCAGGCGTTTCCCCCCAAAATTTGGGGTTTTTAGACCCAAATTCAGGCGTTTCCCCCCAAAATTTGGGGTTTTTTCAGACCCAAATTCGGGCGTTTCCCCCCAAAATTTGGGGTTTTTTACACCCAAATTCAGGCGTTTCCCCCCAAAATTTGGGGTTTTTTTCAGACCCAAATTCAGGCGTTTCCCCCCAAAATTTGGGGTTTTTAGACCCAAATTCAGGCGTTTCCCCCCAAAATTTGGGGTTTTTTCAGACCCAAATTCGGGCGTTTCCCCCCAAAATTTGGGGTTTTTCAGACCCAAATTCAGGCGTTTCCCCCAAAATTTGGGTTTTTTTCAGACCCAAATTCCGGCGTTTCCCCCCAAAATTTGGGGTTTTTTTCAGACCCAAATTCGGGCATTTCCCCCCAAAATTTGGGGTTTTCAGACCCAAATTCAGGTGTTTCCCCCCAAAATTTGGGGTTTTTCAGACCCAAATTCAGGCGTTTCCCCCCAAAATTTGGGGTTTTTTCAGACCCAAATTCAGGCGTTTCCCCCCAAAATTTGGGGTTTTCAGACCCAAATTCAGACATTTCGCCCCAAAATTTGGGGTTTTTTTCAGACCCAAATTCAGGCGTTTCCCCCCAAAATTTGGGGTTTTTTCAGACCCAAATTCAGGCGTTTCCCCCCAAAATTTGGGGTTTTTTCAGACCCAAATTCAGGCGTTTCCCCCCAAAATTTGGGGTTTTTTCAGACCCAAATTCCGGCGTTTCCCCCCAAAATTTGGGGTTTTTTTCAGACCCAAATTCAGGCGTTTCCCCCCAAAATTTGGGGGTTTTTCAGACTCAAATTCAGGTGTTTCCCCCCAAAATTTGGGGTTTTTCAGACCCAAATTCAGGCGTTTCCCCCCAAAATTTGGGGTTTTTTCAGACCCAAATTCAGGCGTTTCCCCCCAAAATTTGGGGTTTTTTTCAGACCCAAATTCAGGCGTTTCCCCCCCAAAATTTGGGTTTTTTTCAGACCCAAATTCCGGCGTTTCCCCCCAAAATTTGGGGTTTTTTTCAGACCCAAATTCGGGCGTTTCCCCCCAAAATTTGGGGTTTTTCAGACCCAAATTCAGGCGTTTCCCCCCAAAATTTGGGTTTTTTTCAGACCCAAATTCCGGCGTTTCCCCCCAAAATTTGGGGTTTTTTTCAGACCCAAATTCGGGCATTTCCCCCCAAAATTTGGGGTTTTCAGACCCAAATTCAGGTGTTTCCCCCCAAAATTTGGGGTTTTTCAGACCCAAATTCAGGCGTTTCCCCCCAAAATTTGGGGTTTTTTCAGACCCAAATTCAGGCGTTTCCCCCCAAAATTTGGGGTTTTCAGACCCAAATTCAGACATTTCGCCCCAAAATTTGGGGGTTTCAGACCCAAATTCAGGCGTTTCCCCCCAAAATTTGGGGTTTTTTCAGACCCAAATTCAGGCGTTTCCCCCCAAAATTTGGGGTTTTTTCAGACCCAAATTCAGGCGTTTCCCCCCAAAATTTGGGGTTTTTTCAGACCCAAATTCAGGCGTTTCCCCCCCAAAATTTGGGGTTTTTTTCAGACCCAAATTCAGGCGTTTCCCCCCAAAATTTGGGGTTTTTTCAGACCCAAATTCAGGCGTTTCCCCCCAAAATTTGGGGTTTTTTTACGACCCAAATTCGGGCGTTTCCCCCCAAAATTTGGGGTTTTTTCAGACCCAAATTCAGGCGTTTCCCCCCAAAATTTGGGGTTTTTTTACGACCCAAATTCGGGCGTTTCCCCCCAAAATTTGGGGGTTTTTCAGACCCAAATTCAGGCGTTTCACCCCAAAATTTGGGGTTTTTTACGACCCAAATTCATGCGTTTCCCCCCAAAATTTCGGGTTTTTCAGACCCAAATTCAGGCGTTTCCCCCCAAAATTTGGGGGTTTTTCAGACCCAAATTCGGGCGTTTCCCCCCAAAATTTGGGGTTTTTTACACCCAAATTCAGGCGTTTCCCCCCAAAATTTGGGGATTTTAGACCCAAATTCGGGCGTTTCCCCCCAAAATTTGGGGTTTTTTTCAGACCCAAATTCAGGCGTTTCCCCCCAAAATTTGGGGTTTTTTTCAGACCCAAATTCAGGCGTTTCCCCCCAAAATTTGGGGTTTTTTCAGACCCAAATTCAGGCGTTTCCCCCCAAAATTTGGGGTTTTTTCAGACCCAAATTCAGGCGTTTCCCCCCAAAATTTGGGTTTGTTTTTTTTTTGGAGCTAAACAAGAGTCGTTTGCCCCAAAAAAATGACACAGGTGACAGCGACGACGTCACACGGGTGACACCAACGACCCTGATGACGTCACTCACTGAGGACGGCGTGTCACGCGCGGATGACGTCACACGGGTGACGGCGATGACGTCACTCACCGAGAAGAGCATGTTCTTCTTGTCCTGGTTGACGGCGCGCGGGTCGGGCACCGGCTCCGTGTGCTTGATCACCGACACCGACTCCCCTGCACCGGTACGGACCAGTCTGAACCGGTGTGGACCAGTACAAACCAGTACAGACCAGTATGAACTAATCAAATCCAATATAAACCAGCACAAACCAGTATGAACTAATAAAATTCAATATAAGCCAGCACAAACCGGTATAAACCAGTATAAACTAATAAAATTCTATAACTAGTATAAACTAATAAAATCCAATATAAACCAGTATAAACCAGTATAAACTAATAAAATCCAATATAAACCAGTACAAACCAGTATAAACCAGTATAAACTAATAAAATCCAATATAAACCAGTATAAACCAGTACAGACCGGTGTAAACTAATAGAATTCAATATAAACCAGTACAAACCAGTATGAACTAATAAAATTCAATATAAGCCAGCACAAACCGGTATAAACCAGTATAAACTAATAAAATCCAATATAAACCAGTATAAACCAGTATGAACTAATAAAATCCAATATAAACCAGTATAAACCAGTATGAACTAATAAAATTCAATATAAACCAGTATAGACCGGTGTAAACTAATAAAATTCAATACAAACCAGTACAAACCAGTATAAACCAGTATAAACTAATAAAATTCAGTATAAACCAGTACAAACCAGTATAAACTAACCGAATTCAATGTCAACCGGTATAAACCAGTATAAACCAGTATAAACTAATAAAATTCAATACAAACCAGTACAAACCAGTATAAACTAACCGAATTCAATGTCAACCGGTATAAACCAGTATAAACCACCACAGACCAGTACAAATCAATATAAACCGGTGTAGACCAGTCTGAACCAGTATAAACCAGTATGAACCAATGCAAACCAGTATGAACCAATGCAAACCAGTACAAACCAGTACAAACCAGTATAAATAACCCCCCCCTCCCCTCGAAGCCAAAACTTCCCCCGTTTTTAACCCTTTCACCCCCTCCCCGTCCCCTCCCAGTTCGTCCCAGTTCGTCCCCGTCCCCTCCCAGTTGGTCCCAGTCCCGTCCCAGTCCCGTCCCAGTTCATACCAGTAAGGATGGACTGGTCCACTCTCAGCGTGGTGGATTTGATGGAGATGATGCGGATGTCGGCCGGGACCTTGTCCCCAACTGGGGACACACGGGGGGGAGGGGGGGGTCACTGGGGGGGACTGGGGTAAACTGGGAGGGACTGGGAGGGACTGGGAGGGACTGGGAGGGACTGGGAGGGAACTGGGAGGGACTGGGATAAACTGGGAGGGACTGGGAGGGAACTGGGAGGGACTGGGAGGGACTGGGAGAGACTGGGAGGGACTGGGAGGGAACTGGGAGGGACTGGGATAAACTGGGAGGGACTGGGATAAACTGGGAGGGACTGGGAGGGAACTGGGAGGGACTGGGAGAGACTGGGAGGGACTGGGAGGGAACTGGGAGGGACTGGGAGGGACTGGGAGGGACTGGGATAAACTGGGAGGGACTGGGAGGGAACTGGGAGGGACTGGGAGGGACTGGGATAAACTGGGAGGGACTGGGAGGGAACTGGGAGGGACTGGGAGGGAACTGGGAGGGACTGGGATGGGACTGGGGGCAATGTCCCCAATGCCCCCGTGACCCCGGGGTGACCCCAGAGTGACCCCTGGGTGACCCCTGGGTGACCCCAATGCCCCCGTGACCCCAGAGTGACCCCAGAGTGACCCCTGGGTGTCCCCAATACCCCCGTGACCCCTGGGTGACCCCGTGACCCCTGGGTGTTCCTGTGACCCCGGGGTGACCCTGATGTCCCTGTGACCCCTGGGTGACCCCAGAGGGACCCCAACATCCTTGATGTCCTCAATGTCCCCGTGACCCCTGGGTGACCCCTGGGTGTCCCCTGGGTGACCCCTGGGTGACCCCTGGGTGTCCCCAATGTCCCTGTGACCCCTGGGTGTCCCCGTGACCCCTGGGTGACCCCTGGGTGACCCCTGGGTGACCCCGTGACCCCTGGGCGACCCCGGGGTGTCCCCGTGACCCCGGGGTGACCCCGAGGCCCCCACCTGCCACCTCGGCGATGTCCCCGGGCACCAGGTCCCTGGCCTTGATCCTCTGCACGGCTTTGCGGTCGCTCCTGTAGACTTTCCCCATCTCGGGCTCGTACTCCTTGAGCGCCTCGATGGCGTTCTCCGCGTTCCGCTCCTGGGGACACCGACGGGGGACATTGGGGACACCGTGGGGACACTGGGGACATCGGGGGAACATTGGGGACAACGGGGACATGGGGACAACGGGGGGACATTGGGGACAGCCTCGATGGCGTTCTCCGCGTTCCGCTCCTGGGGACACCGACGGGGGACACTGGGGACACCGTGGGGACACTGGGGACATCGGGGGAACATTGGGGACAACGGGGACATGGGGACAACGGGGGAACATTGGGGACAGCCTCGATGGCGTTCTCCGCGTTCCGCTCCTGGGGACACCGACGGGGGACATTGGGGACATTGGGGACATTGGGGACACTGGGGACATTGGGGACACTGGGGACATCGGGGGGACACTGGGGACAACGGGGACATGGGGACAACGGGGGAACACTGGGGACAGCCTCGATGGCGTTCTCCGCGTTCCGCTCCTGGGGACACCGACGGGGGACATTGGGGACACCGTGGGGACACCGTGGGGACACCGTGGGGACATTGGGGACATTGGGGACACCGTGGGGACACTGGGGACATCGGGGGGACATTGGGGACAACGGGGGAACACTGGGGACATTGGGGACATTGGGGACATTGGGGACACCGTGGGGACATTGGGGACAACGGGGACATTGGGGACAACGGGGGGACAGCCTCGATGGCGTTCTCCGCGTTCCGCTCCTGGGGACACCGTGGGGACATTGGGGACACTGTGGGGACATTGGGGACACTGGGGACAACGGGGGAACATTGGGGACAACGGGGACAACAGGGGGACATTGGGGACAGTGGGGACAGCCTCGATGGCGTTCTCCGCGTTCCGCTCCTGGGGACAGTGACGGGGGACATTGGGGACATCGGGGACATCGGGGACAGAGTGGGGACACCGGGGCACGCTGGGGACACGCTGGGGACAACCCGGGGACGTCGGGGACAGCCAACGCCCCCAAACGTCCCCGAAATCCCCCAACCCCCCCCCCCAAAGTCCCCGAACGTCCCCAGGTGTCCCCGAATGTCCCCAAAATCCCCCAACCCCCCCCCCAAGTCCCCGAACGTCCCCAGGTGTCCCCAAACGTCCCCACCTGCCACACGCCCACCACGGCGTTGGCGATGAGGATGAGGAGGATGACGAAGGGCTCGACGAAGGCCGTGATGGTCTCCTCGCCCTCCTCGAACCAGGCCAGCACCTTGGGGACAGCGGGGACAGCGGTGTCACCCGTGTCCCCTCCCCCTCCCCCCAAAAAAATCCCGAAATTCACGGAAATTCGAAATTCCCCCAAAAAAATCCGCCGGGAATGGGTCAAAATCCGCCCAAAATCGGTCAAAATTGGTCAAAATTGGTCGAAATCCGCCCAAAATCCACCGCCAGGACCCTCCTGGAGCCAGGCCACCACCTTGGGGACAGCGGTGTCACCCGTGTCCCCTCCCCAAAAAATCCCGAAATTCACGGAAATTTCCCCCAAAAAAATCCGCCGGGAATCGGTCAAAAAATTTCTCCAAACCGGTCAAAGTTGGCCCAGAATTCCCCCCCCCCCTCCCAAATTCCCGAATTTCTCCCAAAATCGCCCAAAACTTCCCCACAAAATTCCCAAACTCCCGGATCTTCCCCCCAAATCTCCCCCAGCCGCCCCCGGGGCGTTTTTGGGACGTTTTTGGACGTTTTCGGGATGTTTTGGGCCAATTTTTGGGACATTTTGGGCCATTTTGGGGGTAAATTTTGGTGCCAATTTTGGGCCATTTTGGGCCAAATTTTGGGGCCATTTTTTGACATTTTGGGCCGATTTTGGGGCCATTTTTTGACATTTTGGGGCCATTTTGGGACCATATTTTGGGACCATATTTTGGGCCGGTTTTGGTGACATTTTTGGGCCGTTTTTTGGACATTTTTGGGGTCATTTTTTCGGACATTTTTGGGGCCATTTTTTGACATTTTGGGACCATTTCGGGGGCCATTTTTGGGACCATATTTTGGGCCGGTTTTGGTGACATTTTTGGGCCGTTTTTTGGACATTTTTGGGGTCATTTTTTCGGACATTTTTGGGGCCATTTTTTGACATTTTGGGGCCATTTTGGGGCCATTTTGGGACCATATTTTGGGCCGTTTTTTGGCCATTTTTGGGGCCGTTTTTGGGCCATTTTTGGTGATATTTTGGGACCATTTTGGGGCCAATTTGGGGCCAATTTTTGGGCCGATTTTGAGCCATTTTTTGAACAATTTTGGGTCCTTTTTTGGGACCATTTTTTGACATTTTGGGCTGTTTTGGGGCAAATTTTGGGCCATTTTTGGGGTCGTTTTTGGGCCATTTTTGGGACAATTTTTTGGGCCATTTTTTTGTACAATTTTGGGGCCATTTTGGGCCATTTTTGGGCCATTTTTGGGATATTTTGGTGACATTTTGGGGCCATTTTGGGCCATTTTTGGGCCATTTTTGGGATATTTGGTGACATTTTGGGGCCTTTTTTTTGGACAATTTTGGGGCCGTTTTGGGCCATTTTTGGGCCATTTTTGGGATATTTTGGTGACATTTTGGGGCCTTTTTTTGGACAATTTTGGGGCCATTTTGGGCCATTTTTGGGGCCATTTTTGGGATATTTTGGTGACATTTTGGGGCCGTTTTTTTGGACAGTTTTGGGCCGTTTTGGGGCCGTTTTTGGGCCGTTTTGGGCCATTTTTGGGCCATTTTTGGGATATTTTGGTGACATTTTGGGGCCTTTTTTTGGACAATTTTGGGGCCATTTTGGGCCATTTTTGGGCCATTTTGGGATATTTTGGTGACATTTTGGGGCCGATTTTTTGGACAGTTTTGGGGCCGTTTTGGGGCCGTTTTTGGGCCGTTTTGGGCCATTTTTGGGCCATTTTTGGGATATTTTGGTGACATTTTGGGGCCTTTTTTTGGACAATTTTGGGGCCATTTTGGGCCATTTTTGGGCCATTTTTGGGATATTTTGGTGACATTTTGGGGCCGTTTTTTTGGACAATTTTGGGGCCGTTTTGGGGCCATTTTTGGGCCGTTTTGGGCCATTTTTGGGGACACTTTGGGGCCCTTTTCTTGAGGGGACACTCACGAAGGAGATGCAGGCCGCCAGGAGCAGGATCCGCACCAGGAGATCCTCGAACTGCTCCACCACCAACTCCCAGATCGACTTCCCTGGTTTTGGGGGACAATTCCCGACGCTTTGGGGACAATCCGGGGAATCTGGGGGAGCTTTAGGGACGACCTGAGGAATTCTGGGGGAATTCCCGGCTTTTCGGGGCCTTTTTTCTGGGACATTTGGGGACAATTCGGGATTTTCGGGGATTTTTGGGGCGTTTTTGGGAGGTTCGGCGACGTTTTGGGGACAGTTTGGGACTTTCGGGGATATTTCGGGAGGTTTTTTTTGGGGTTTTTTTGGGATTTTTTGGGACATTCTGGGACATTTCTGGGGACAGGGACCTCCCAGTGTCCAACCCGAGGGGATTTTCCTGGGATTTGGGGACATTTTGGGGACTTTTGGGGACATTTGGGGACTGTCACTCACCTTCCTCAGCCGGCAGCTCTGGGAGGGAGGAGAAGGGACAGGTGAGAGGAGACCCAAAATCCCCCAAAATTCCCCGAAATTCCCCAAAATCCCCCAAAATCCCCCAAAATTCCCCAAAATTCCCCCAAAATCCCCCCAAATTCCCCAAAATCCCCCCAAAATCCCCCAAAATTCCCCCAAAATCCCCCCAAATTCCCCCCAAATCCCCCCAAAATTCCCCCAAATCCGCCCCAAAATCCCCCAAAATTCCCCCCAAATCTGCCCCAAAATCCCCCAAAATTCCCCCAAATCTGCCCCAAAATCCCCCAAAATCCCCCAAAATTTCCCCAAAATTCCCCCAAATCCTCCCAAACTTCTCCGAACCGTCCCCGAAATCCCCCGAGTCTCTCCCAGCTCTTCCAAACCCTCCCAAAATTCCTGAAAATCCCCCGAAAATCCCCCAAATCCCTGAAAATTCCCTAAAACCCCCCAAAATCCCCCCCAAATCCCTGAAAATCCCCAAAAAATCCCCGAAAAATCCCCGAAAATTCCCCCAAACCCCCCAAAATTCCCCCAAACCTCCGAGAATTTCCCCCAAACCCCCGAAAACGCCCCAAAAACCCCCCTGAAAATCCCCCCAAATCCCCCCCCAAACCCCCCAAATCTTCCCAAATCCCAGAAAAATCCCCGAAAAATCCCCGAAAATCCCGAAAATCCCGAAAAATCCCCGAAAATCCCAGAAAAATCCAGAAAATCCCCGAAAAATCCCAGAAAATTCACAAAATCCCAGAAAATCCCCCAAAATCCCCGAAAATCCCAGAAAATCCCCGAAAAATCCCGAAAAATCCCCGAAAAATCCCAGAAAATCCCAGAAAATCCCCGAAAAATCCAGAAAATTCACAAAAATCCCAGAAAATCCCCAGAAAATCCCAGAAAATCCCAGAAAATCCCCGAAAAATCCCCGAAAATTCACAAAAATCCCAGAAAATCCCCGAAAATCCCCGAAAAATCCCCGAAAATTCGCAAAAATCCCCGAAAATCCCCGAAAAATCCCCGAAAAATCCCCGAAAATCCCCGAAAATCCCCGAAAATCCCGGGAAGCGGCGATTTCGCCCGGGTTTCCGCCCGCCTCACCGTTGGGGCCGTATTTCTCCAGGCTCCTCTTGACCTGCTCGGGGCTCAGCCCGACGCTCTCGGTGACCCCGAAAAAGCCAAGCACTCCTCGGCCGTCTTGGCGTGGGCGTTCTCCATGCCTGGGGCCGCCGGCCGGAAATGAAATGGGCAGAAAATAAAAGGGGGGGGGAAGAGAAAAAAAAAAAAAATAAAGTTCCCGGCCCGGAAAAAAAAAGGGGAAAAATCCCCCCCAAAAAAAAAAAAAAAAAAAAACCCCAAAAAAATTAAAAAAAAAACCAAACGAAAATTAAAGAAAAAAAAGAAAAATTTTAGGAAGAGGGGAAAAAATCCCCACGGAAAGAATTTTAAAAAAAAGAAAAAAGGGGAAAAAAAAAAAGTCTAAAAAAAAAAAGAGCCAAAAAAAAAAAAAAAAACGGGAATGGAGGGAAATAAACCCCCCTAAAGCTTCCCCCAAAAATCCCAAAAAAATCCCAAAAAAATCCCAAAAAAATCCCAAAAATCCCCCAAAAAACCCCCAAATTTTTCCCTCTAGCAGAGCCAAGGCAGCCCCTCAAATAACCCCCCCAAAAACCGGGAAAAAGGGAGGAAAAACCATCGGGAAAGCGACGGGGACAACAGGGAAAAAACAACAACCAAAAACCCCCAAACCGGCCACCTCCCCCCGAGCCCCCAGGAGCCGGCGGCCGCCCCGAGGCGCTTTGGGGGAGGGGGGAGGAGCGCGGGGGCTTTAAAAAGGGGGGGCGGGACCCCCCCCAATGGCCCTCCCCCCTCCCCCACCCCCGGGTGTCCCCTGACCCCCCCCCCCCGCCCCTCCCCCCACCCCGGGGTTATTTCGGGCGCTGATGGACGGGAGGGGCTGGGGGGAGGGGGAGGGGAGGGCTGGAAAATCCGGGGGGGGGGGAGGGGAATGGGGGAGGGGGGGAGATGGGAGGAAGGTGGGGAAAAATTGAGAAAAAATGGGGGAATTTGGTCCGAAAATGGGGAAAATTTGGTCCGAAAATGGGGAAAATTTGAGAAAAAATGGGGGGAATTTGGTCCGAAAATGGGGAAAATTTGACAAAAAATGGGAAAATTTGAGAAAAAATGGGGGGAATTTGGTCCGAAAATGGGGAAAATTTGGTCCGAAAATGGGGAAAATTTGGTCCGAAAATGGGGAAAATTTGAGAAAAAATGGGGGAAATTTGGTCCGAAAATGGGGAAAAATTGACAAAAATGGGGGAAATTTGGTCCAAAAATGGGGAAAATTGATCAAAAATGGGGGGAAAAAAAATTGACCAGAAATGGGGAAAAATTCACCAAAAATGGGGGAAAAATTGATGAAAAATGGGGAAAAAAAAAGGACCAAAAATGGAGGGAAATTTGACCAAAAATGGCGAAAAAATTGATGAAAAATGGGGGAAAAATTGATCAAACAATGGGGGGAAAAATTGATCAAAAATGGGGGAAAAATTGATGAAAAATGGGGGAAAAATTGATGAAAAATGGGGGGAAAATTGATGAAAAATGGGGAAAAATTGATGAAAAATGAGGGGAAAAAATGATCAAAAATGGCGGGAAAAAATTGACCAGAAATGGGGAAAAAATTGACAAAAAAGGGGAAAAAAGTTGATCAAAAATAGGGGAAAAATTCACCAAAAATGGGGAAAATTGATGAAAAATGGGGGAAAATTTGATGAAAAATGGGGGGAAAAATGATCAAAAATGGGGAAAAATTGACCCAAAATGGGGGGAAAATTTGCCCGAAAAATGGTAGAAAAATTCGGGACAGGAAAGGTAGAAAATTCCGAAAAAATGGAGAGAAAATTGCCGGGAAAATGGTGAAAAGTTCACTCCAAAAATGGTAAAAAAATTCCCCGAAAACGGAGCAAAATTTACCCAAAATTGGAGGAAAATTTCC
>NW_027095241.1:0-28140 GCF_029207755.1 Chamaea fasciata | reverse complement strand
CATCAGACATTTGGGCAGCTGACTTTACTTACCCCTGGAAACAGCCCATCCTTTGTGCCCAACTCCCTCTGCCAAGCACCAGGCCTCGCCCACCTACAATCCCGAACGGAACAGGATTTCTTCCAGATGCAAGCTGCCACAAACTGGAAGACAAGCTTCCCTTGGAGGGCCAAAGGCCTCCTACAAAACTGACATCAGGCACCTGGGCAGCTGACTTTACTTACCCCTGGAAACAGCCCATCCTTTGTGCCCAACTCCCTCTGCCGGGGCACCAGGCCTCGCCCACCTACAATCCCGAACGGAAACAGGATTTCTTCCAGATGCAAGCTGCCACAAACTGGAAGACAAGCTTCCCTTGGAGGGCCAAAGGCCTCCTACAAACTGACATCAGGCACCTGGGCAGCTGATTTTACTTACCCCTGGAAACAGCCCATCCTTTGTGCCCAACTCCCTCTGCCGGGCACCAGGCCTCGGCCACCTACAATCCTGAACGGAACAGGATTTATTCCAGATGCAAGCTGCCACAAGCAGGAAGCCTGGCTTCCCATGGAGGGGCCAAAGGCCTCCTACAAACTGACATCAGGCACGTGGGCAGCTGACTTTACTTACCCCTCTAAACAGGACATCCTTTGTGCCCAACTCCCCTCTGCCGGGCACCTGGCCTCGGCCACCTACAATCCCGAATGAAACAGCATTTCTTCCAGATGCATGCTGCCACAAGCTGGAAGACTAGCTTCCCTTGGAGGACCAAAGGCCTCCTACAAACTGACATCAGGCACCTGGGCAGCTGACTTTACTTACCCCCTGGAAACAGGCCATCCTTTGTGCCCAACTCCCTCTGCCGGGCACCAGGCCTCGGCCACCTGCAATCCCGAACAGACCAGTATTACTTCCCGATGCAAGCTGCCACAAGCTGGAAGCCTGGCTTTCCATTGAGGACCAATAGCCACCTGCAAACTGACATCAGGCACCTGGGCAGCTGACTTTACTTACCCCTGGAAACAGCCCATCCTTTGTGTCCAACTCCCTCATCCGGGCACCCAGCTCCGGCCCCCCTACAATCCCGAACGGAACAGGATTTCTTCCAGATGCAAGCTGCCACAAGCAGGAAGCCTGGCTTCCCATGGAGGGCCAAAGGCCTCCTAAAAACTGACATCAGGCACCCGGGCAGATGACTTTACTTACCCCTGGTAACAAGACATCCTCTGTGCCCAACTCCCTCTGCCGGGCAGATGGCCTCGGCCACCTACAATCCCGAACGGAACAGGATTTCTTCCAGATGCAAGCTGCCACAAGCTGGAAGACTAGCTTCCCTTGGAGGGCCAAAGGCCTCCTATAAACTGACATCAGGCACTTGGGCTGCTGACTTTACTTACCCCTGGAAACAGGCCATCCTTTGTGCCCAACTCCCTCTGCCGGGCACCAGGCCTCGGCCACCTACAATCCTGAACGGAACAGGATTTCTTCCAGATGCAAGCTGCCAAAAACTGGAAGCCTGTCATCCCTTGGAGGGCCAAAGGCCTCCTACAAACTGACATCAGGCACCTGGGCAGCTGACCTTACTTACCCCTAAAAAACCAGCCATCATATGTGCCCAACTCCGTCCTCCGGGCACCTGGGCCTCGGCCACCTAGAATCCCGAACGGAACAGGATTTCTTCCAGATGCAAGCTGCCACAAGCAGTAAACCTGGCTTCCCATGGAGGGCCAAAGGCCTCCTACAAACTGACATCAGGCACCTGGGCAGCTGACTTTACTTACCCCTGGAAACAGCCCATCCTTTGTGCCCAACTCCCCTCTGCCGGGCACCTGGCCTCGGCCACCTACAATCCCGAACGGAACAGGATTTCTTCCAGATGCAAGCTGCCTTTAACAGGAAGACTAGCTTCCCTTGGAGGGCCAAAGGCCTCCTATAAACTGACATCAGGCATTTGGGCAGCTGACTTTACTTACCCCTGGAAACAGCCCCATCCTTTGTGCCCAACTCCCTCTGCCAAGCACCAGGCCCTCGCCCACCTACAATCCCGAACGGAACAGGATTCTCTTCCAGATGCAAGCTGCCACAAGCAGGAAGCCTGGCTTCCCTTGGGGGGCCAAAGGCCTCCTACAAACTGACATCAGGCACCTGGGCAGCTGACTTTACTTACCCCTGGAAAGAGGCCATCCTTTGTGCCCAACTCCCTCTGCCGGGCACCAGGTCTCGGCCACCTACAATCCCGAACGGAACAGGATTTCTTCCAGATGCAAGCTGCCACAAACTGGAAATGTTGCTTCACTTGGAGGGCCAAAGGCCTCCTACAAACTTACATCAGGCACCCGGGGCAGCTGACTTTACTTTCCTAAAGAAACAGGCCATCATTTGTGCCCAACTCCCTCAGCCGGGCCCACAGCTTTGGCCACCTACAATCCTGAACAGAACAGGAGTTCTTCCAGATGCAAGCTGCCACAAGCTGGAAATGTTGCTTCACTTGGAGGGCCAAAGGCCTCCTACAAACTTACATCAGGCACCGGGGCAGCTGACTTTACTTTCCTAAAGAAACAGGCCATCATTTGTGCCCAACTCCCTCTGCCGGGCACCTGGCCTCGGCCACCTACAATCCCAAGCAGAACAGGATTTCTTCCAGATGCAAGCTGCCACAAACTGGAAGACAAGCTTCCCTTGGAGGGCCCAAAGGCCTCCTACAAACTGACATCAGGCACCTGGGGCAGCTGACTTTACTTACCCCTGGAAACAGCCCATCCTTTGTGCCCAACTCCCTCTGCCGGGCACCAGGCCTCGGCCACCCTGCAATCCCGAACAGATCAGTATTACTTCCCGATGCAAGCTGCCACAAGCTGGAAGCCTGGCTTTCCATGGAGGACCAATAGCCACCTACAAATTGACATCAGGCACCTGGGCAGCTGACTTTACTTACCCCTGGAAACAGGCCATCATTTGTGCCCAACTCCCTCAGCCGGGCCCAAAGCTTTGGCCACCTACAATCCTGAACGGAACAGGAGTTCTTCCAGATGCAAGCCTGCCACAAGCTGGAAATGTGGCTTCACTTGGAGGGCCAAAGGCCTCCTACAAACTGACATCAGGCACCGGGGCAGCTGACTTTACTTTCCTAAAGAAACAGGCCATCATTTGTGCCCAACTCCCTCTGCCGGGCACCTGGCCTCGGCCACCTACAATCCCGAACGGAACAGGATTTCTTCCAGATGCAAGCTGCCACAAACTGGAAGACAGGCTTCCCTTGGAGGGCCAAAGGCCTCCTACAAACTGACATCAGGCACCTGGGCAGCTGACTTTACTTACCCCTGGAAACAGGCCATCCTTTGTGCCCAACTCCCTCTGCCGGGCACCAGGCCTCGGCCACCTACAATCCCGAACGAAACAGGATTTCTTCCAGATGCAAGCTGCCTTTAACAGGAAGACTAGCTTCCCTTGGAGGGCCAAAGGCCTCCTACAAACTGACATCAGGCACCTGGGCAGCTGACTTTACTTACCCCTGGAAACAGCTCATCCTTTGTGCCCAACTCCCTCTGCCGGGGCACCAGGTCTCGGCCACCTACAATCCCGAACGGAACAGGATTTCTTCCAGATGCAAGCTGCCACAAACTGGAAGACAGGCTTCCCTTGGAGGGCCAAAGGCCTCCTACAAACTGACATCAGGCACCTGGGCAGCTGACTTTACTTACCCCTGGAAAGAGGCCATCCTTTGTGCCCAACTCCCTCTGCCGGGCACCAGGTCTCGGCCACCTACAATCCCGAACGGAACAGGATTTCTTCCAGATGCAAGCTGCCACAAACTGGAAGACAGGCTTCCCTTGGAGGGCCAAAGGCCTCCTACAAACTGACATCAGGCACCTGGGCAGCTGACTTTACTTACCCCTGGAAACAGGCCATCATTTGTGCCCAACACCCCTCTGCTGGGCACCCTGCTCCGGCAACCTACAATCCCGAACGGAACAGGATTTCTTCCAGATGCAAGCTGCCACAAGCAGTAAACCTGGCTTCCCATGGAGGGCCAAAGGCCTCCTGCAAACTGACAACAGGCACCTGGGCAGCTGACTTTACTTACCCCTGGAAACAGGCCATCCTTTGTGCCCAACTCCCTCTGCCGGGGCACCGGGCCTCGGCCACCTACAATCCCGAACGGAACAGGATTGCTTCCAGATGCAAGCTGCCACAAGCTGGAAGACTGGTTTCCCATGGAGGACCAAAGGCCTCCTACAAACTGACATCAGGCACCTGGGCAGCTGACTTTACTTACCCCCTGGAAACAGGCCATCCTTTGTGCCCAACTCCCTCTGCCGGGCACCTGGCCTCGCCCACCTACAATCCCGAACGGAACAGGATTGCTTCCAGATGCAAGCTGCCACAAACTGGAAAACAAGCTTCCCTTGGAGGGCCAAAGGCCTCCTACAAACTGACATCAGGCACCTGGGCAGCTGACTTTACTTACCCCCTGGAAACAGGCCATCCTTTGTGCCCAACTCCCTCTGCCGGGCACCAGGCCTCGGCCACCTGCAATCCCGAACAGATCAGTATTACTTCCCGATGCAAGCTGCCACAAGCTGGAAGCCTGGCTTTCCATAGAGGACCAATAGCCACCTGCAAACTGACATCAGGCACCTGGGCAGCTGACTTTACTTACCCCTGGAAACAGCCCATCCTTTGTGTCCAACTCCCTCATCCGGGCACCCCAGCTCCGGCCCCCTACAATCCCGAACGGAACAGGATTTCTTCCAGATGCAAGCTGCCACAAGCAGGAAGCCTGGCTTCCCATGGAGGGCCAAAGGCCTCCTAAAAACTGACATCAGGCACCCGGGCAGCTGACTTTACTTACCCCTGGAAAACAAGACATCCTTTGTGCCCAACTCCCTCTGCCGGGCAGATGGCCTCGGCCACCTACAATCCCGAACGGAACAGGATTTCTTCCAGATGCAAGCTGCCACAAGCTGGAAGACTAGCTTCCCTTGGAGGGCCAAAGGCCTCCTACAAACTGACATCAGGCACCTGGGCTGCTGACTTTACTTACCCCTGGAAACAGCCCATCCTTTGTGCCCCAACTCCCTCTGCCGGGCACCAGGCCTCGGCCACCTACAATCCTGAACGGAACAGGATTTCTTCCAGATGCAAGCTGCCACAAACTGGAAGCCTGTCATCCCTTGGAGGGCCAAAGGCCTCCTACAAACTGACATCAGGCACCTGGGCAGCTGACCTTACTTACCCCTAAAAACCGGCCATCATATGTGCCCAACTCCCTCCTCCGGGCACCTGGCCTCGGCCACCTACAATCCCGAACGGAACAGGATTTCTTCCAGATGCAAGCTGCCACAAGCAGTAAACCTGGCTTCCCATGGAGGGCCAAAGGCCTCCTACAAACTGACATCAGGCACCTGGGCAGCTGACTTTACTTACCCCTGGAAACAGCCCCATCCTTTGTGCCGAACTCCCTCTGTCGAGCACCTGGCCTCGGCCACCTACAATCCCGAACGGAACAGGATTTCTTCCAGATGCAAGCTGCCTTTAACAGGAAGACTAGCTTCCCTTGGAGGGCCAAAGGCCTCCTACAAACTGACATCAGACATTTGGGCAGCTGACTTTACTTACCCCTGGAAACAGCCCATCCTTTGTGCCCCAACTCCCTCTGCCAAGCACCAGGCCTCGCCCACCTACAATCCCGAACGGAACAGGATTTCTTCCAGATGCAAGCTGCCACAAACTGGAAGACAAGCTTCCCTTGGAGGGCCAAAGGCCTCCTACAAACTGACATCAGGCACCTGGGCAGCTGACTTTACTTACCCCTGGAAACAGCCCATCCTTTGTGCCCAACTCCCTCTGCCGGGCACCCAGGCCCTCGCCCACCTACAATCCCGAACGGAACAGGATTTCTTCCAGATGCAAGCTGCCACAAACTGGAAGACAAGCTTCCCCTTGGAGGGCCAAAGGCCTCCTACAAACTGACATCAGGCACCTGGGCAGCTGATTTTACTTACCCCTGGAAACAGCCCATCCTTTGTGCCCAACTCCCTCTGCCGGGCACCAGGCCTCGCCCACCTACAATCCCGAACGGAACAGGATTTATTCCAGATGCAAGCTGCCACAAGCAGGAAGCCTGGCTTCCCATGGAGGGCCAAAGGCCCTCCTACAAACTGACATCAGGCACGTGGGCAGCTGACTTTACTTACCCCTCTAAACAGGACATCCTTTGTGCCCAACTCCCTCTGCCGGGCACCTGGCCTCGGCCACCTACAATCCCGAATGAAACAGCATTTCTTCCAGATGCATGCTGCCACAAGCTGGAAGACTAGCTTCCCTTGGAGGGCCAAAGGCCTCCTACAAACTGACATCAGGCACCTGGGCAGCTGACTTTACTTACCCCTGGAAACAGGCCATCCTTTGTGCCCAACTCCCTCTGCCGGGCACCAGGCCTCGGCCACCTGCAATCCCGAACAGATCAGTATTACTTCCCGATGCAAGCTGCCACAAGCTGGAAGCCTGGCTTTCCATTGAGGACCAATAGCCACCTGCAAACTGACATCAGGCACCTGGGCAGCTGACTTTACTTACCCCTGGAAACAGCCCATCCTTTGTGTCCAACTCCCTCATCCGGGCACCCAGCTCCGGCCCCCTACAATCCCGAACGGAACAGGATTTCTTCCAGATGCAAGCTGCCACAAGCAGGAAGCCTGGCTTCCCATGGAGGGCCAAAGGCCTCCTAAAAACTGACATCAGGCACCCGGGCAGATGACTTTACTTACCCCTGGTAACAAGACATCCTCTGTGCCCAACTCCCTTTGCCGGGCAGATGGCCTCGGCCACCTACAATCCCGAACGGAACAGGATTTCTTCCAGATGCAAGCTGCCACAAGCTGGAAGACTAGCTTCCCTTGGAGGGCCAAAGGCCTCCTACAAACTGACATCAGGCACTTGGGCTGCTGACTTTACTTACCCCTGGAAACAGGCCATCCTTTGTGCCCAACTCCCTCTGCCGGGCACCAGGCCTCGGCCACCTACAATCCTGAACGGAACAGGATTTCTTCCAGATGCAAGCTGCCAAAAACTGGAAGCCTGCCATCCCTTGGAGGGCCAAAGGCCTCCTACAAACTGACATCAGGCACCTGGGCAGCTGACCTTACTTACCCCTAAAAACCAGCCATCATATGTGCCCAACTCCCTCCTCCGGGCACCTGGCCTCGGCCACCTACAATCCCGAACGGAACAGGATTTCTTCCAGATGCAAGCTGCCACAAGCAGTAAACCTGGCTTCCCATGGAGGGCCAAAGGCCTCCTACAAACTGACATCAGGCACCTGGGCAGCTGACTTTACTTACCCCTGGAAACAGCCCATCCTTTGTGCCCAACTCCCTCTGCCGGGCACCTGGCCTCGGCCACCTACAATCCCGAACGGAACAGGATTTCTTCCAGATGCAAGCTGCCTTTAACAGGAAGACTAGCTTCCCTTGGAGGGCCAAAGGCCTCCTATAAACTGACATCAGACATTTGGGCAGCTGACTTTACTTACCCCTGGAAACAGCCCATCCTTTGTGCCCAACTCCCTCTGCCAAGCACCAGGCCTCGCCCACCTACAATCCCGAACGGAACAGGATTTCTTCCAGATGCAAGCTGCCACAAGCAGGAAGCCTGGCTTCCCTTGGGGGGCCAAAGGCCTCCTACAAACTGACATCAGGCACCTGGGCAGCTGACTTTACTTACCCCTGGAAAGAGGCCATCCTTTGTGCCCAACTCCCTCTGCCGGGCACCAGGTCTCGGCCACCTACAATCCCGAACGGAACAGGATTTCTTCCAGATGCAAGCTGCCACAAACTGGAAATGTTGCTTCACTTGGAGGGCCAAAGGCCTCCTACAAACTTACATCAGGCACCGGGGCAGCTGACTTTACTTTCCTAAAGAAACAGGCCATCATTTGTGCCCAACTCCCTCAGCCGGGCCCACAGCTTTGGCCACCTACAATCCTGAACAGAACAGGAGTTCTTCCAGATGCAAGCTGCCACAAGCTGGAAATGTTGCTTCACTTGGAGGGCCAAAGGCCTCCTACAAACTTACATCAGGCACCGGGGCAGCTGACTTTACTTTCCTAAAGAAACAGGCCATCATTTGTGCCCAACTCCCTCTGCCGGGCACCTGGCCTCGGCCACCTACAATCCCAAGCAGAACAGGATTTCTTCCAGATGCAAGCTGCCACAAACTGGAAGACAAGCTTCCCTTGGAGGGCCAAAGGCCTCCTACAAACTGACATCAGGCACCTGGGCTGCTGACTTTACTTACCCCTGGAAACAGCCCATCCTTTGTGCCCAACTCCCTCTGCCGGGCACCAGGCCTCGGCCACCTGCAATCCCGAACAGATCAGTATTACTTCCCGATGCAAGCTGCCACAAGCTGGAAGCCTGGCTTTCCATGGAGGACCAATAGCCACCTGCAAATTGACATCAGGCACCTGGGCAGCTGACTTTACTTACCCCTGGAAACAGGCCATCATTTGTGCCCAACTCCCTCAGCCGGGCCCAAAGCTTTGGCCACCTACAATCCTGAACGGAACAGGAGTTCTTCCAGATGCAAGCTGCCACAAGCTGGAAATGTGGCTTCACTTGGAGGGCCAAAGGCCTCCTACAAACTGACATCAGGCACCGGGGCAGCTGACTTTACTTTCCTAAAGAAACAGGCCATCATTTGTGCCCAACTCCCTCTGCCGGGCACCTGGCCTCGGCCACCTACAATCCCGAACGGAACAGGATTTCTTCCAGATGCAAGCTGCCACAAACTGGAAGACAGGCTTCCCTTGGAGGGCCAAAGGCCTCCTACAAACTGACATCAGGCACCTGGGCAGCTGACTTTACTTACCCCTGGAAAGAGGCCATCCTTTGTGCCCAACTCCCTCTGCCGGGCCCCAGGTCTCGGCCACCTACAATCCCGAACGGAACAGGATTTCTTCCAGATGCAAGCTGCCACAAACTGGAAGACAGGCTTCCCTTGGAGGGCCAAAGGCCTCCTACAAACTGACATCAGGCACCTGGGCAGCTGACTTTACTTACCCCTGGAAACAGGCCATCATTTGTGCCCAACACCCTCTGCTGGGCACCCTGCTCCGGCAACCTACAATCCCGAACGGAACAGGATTTCTTCCAGATGCAAGCTGCCACAAGCAGTAAACCTGGCTTCCCATGGAGGGCCAAAGGCCTCCTGCAAACTGACAACAGGCACCTGGGCAGCTGACTTTACTTACCCCTGGAAACAGGCCATCCTTTGTGCCCAACTCCCTCTGCCGGGCACCGGGCCTCGGCCACCTACAATCCCGAACGGAACAGGATTGCTTCCAGATGCAAGCTGCCACAAGCTGGAAGACTGGTTTCCCATGGAGGACCAAAGGCCTCCTACAAACTGACATCAGGCACCTGGGCAGCTGACTTTACTTACCCCTGGAAACAGGCCATCCTTTGTGCCCAACTCCCTCTGCCGGGCACCTGGCCTCGCCCACCTACAATCCCGAACGGAACAGGATTGCTTCCAGATGCAAGCTGCCACAAACTGGAAGACAAGCTTCCCTTGGAGGGCCAAAGGCCTCCTACAAACTGACATCAGGCACCTGGGCAGCTGACTTTACTTACCCCTGGAAACAGGCCATCCTTTGTGCCCAACTCCCTCTGCCGGGCACCAGGCCTCGGCCACCTGCAATCCCGAACAGATCAGTATTACTTCCCGATGCAAGCTGCCACAAGCTGGAAGCCTGGCTTTCCATTGAGGACCAATAGCCACCTGCAAACTGACATCAGGCACCTGGGCAGCTGACTTTACTTACCCCTGGAAACAGCCCATCCTTTGTGTCCAACTCCCTCATCCGGGCACCCAGCTCCGGCCCCCTACAATCCCGAACGGAACAGGATTTCTTCCAGATGCAAGCTGCCACAAGCAGGAAGCCTGGCTTCCCATGGAGGGCCAAAGGCCTCCTAAAAACGGACATCAGGCACCCGGGCAGCTGACTTTACTTACCCCTGGAAACAAGACATCCTTTGTGCCCAACTCCCTCTGCCGGGCAGATGGCCTCGGCCACCTACAATCCCGAACGGAACAGGATTTCTTCCAGATGCAAGCTGCCACAAGCTGGAAGACTAGCTTCCCTTGGAGGGCCAAAGGCCTCCTACAAACTGACATCAGGCACCTGGGCTGCTGACTTTACTTACCCCTGGAAACAGCCCATCCTTTGTGCCCAACTCCCTCTGCCGGGCACCAGGCCTCGGCCACCTACAATCCTGAACGGAACAGGATTTCTTCCAGATGCAAGCTGCCACAAACTGGAAGCCTGTCATCCCTTGGAGGGCCAAAGGCCTCCTACAAACTGACATCAGGCACCTGGGCAGCTGACCTTACTTACCCCTAAAAACCGGCCATCATATGTGCCCAACTCCCTCCTCCGGGCACCTGGCCTCGGCCACCTACAATCCCGAACGGAACAGGATTTCTTCCAGATGCAAGCTGCCACAAGCAGTAAACCTGGCTTCCCATGGAGGGCCAAAGGCCTCCTACAAACTGACATCAGGCACCTGGGCAGCTGACTTTACTTACCCCTGGAAACAGCCCATCCTTTGTGCCGAACTCCCTCTGTCGAGCACCTGGCCTCGGCCACCTACAATCCCGAACGGAACAGGATTTCTTCCAGATGCAAGCTGCCTTTAACAGGAAGACTAGCTTCCCTTGGAGGGCCAAAGGCCTCCTATAAACTGACATCAGACATTTGGGCAGCTGACTTTACTTACCCCTGGAAACAGCCCATCCTTTGTGCCTAACTCCCTCAGCTGGGCACCCAGCTCCGGCCACCTACAATCCCGAACGAAACAGGATTTCTTCCCGATGCAAACTGCCTTGAACAGGAAGACAAGCTTCCCATGGAGGGCCAAAGGCCTCCTACAAACTGACATCAGGCACCTGGGCAGCTGACTTTACTTACCCCTGGAAACAGCCCATCCTTTGTGCCCAACTCCCTCTGCCGGGCACCAGGCCTCGCCCACCTACAATCCCGAACGGAACAGGATTTCTTCCAGATGCAAGCTGCCACAAACTGGAAGACAAGCTTCCCTTGGAGGGCCAAAGGCCTCCTACAAACTGACATCAGGCACCTAGGCAGCTGATTTTACTTACCCCTGGAAACAGCCCATCCTTTGTGCCCAACTCCCTCTGCCGGGCACCAGGCCTCGGCCACCTACAATCCTGAACGGAACAGGATTTATTCCAGATGCAAGCTGCCACAAGCAGGAAGCCTGGCTTCCCATGGAGGGCCAAAGGCCTCCTACAAACTGACATCAGGCACGTGGGCAGCTGACTTTACTTACCCCTCTAAACAGGACATCCTTTGTGCCCAACTCCCTCTGCCGGGCACCTGGCCTCGGCCACCTACAATCCCGAATGAAACAGCATTTCTTCCAGATGCATGCTGCCACAAGCTGGAAGACTAGCTTCCCTTGGAGGGCCAAAGGCCTCCTACAAACTGACATCAGGCACCTGGGCAGCTGACTTTACTTACCCCTGGAAACAGGCCATCCTTTGTGCCCAACTCCCTCTGCCGGGCACCAGGCCTCGGCCACCTGCAATCCCGAACAGATCAGTATTACTTCCCGATGCAAGCTGCCACAAGCTGGAAGCCTGGCTTTCCATTGAGGACCAATAGCCACCTGCAAACTGACATCAGGCACCTGGGCAGCTGACTTTACTTACCCCTGGAAACAGCCCATCCTTTGTGTCCAACTCCCTCATCCGGGCACCCAGCTCCGACCCCCTACAATCCCGAACGGAACAGGATTTCTTCCAGATGCAAGCTGCCACAAGCAGGAAGCCTGGCTTCCCATGGAGGGCCAAAGGCCTCCTAAAAACTGACATCAGGCACCCGGGCAGATGACTTTACTTACCCCTGGTAACAAGACATCCTCTGTGCCCAACTCCCTTTGCCGGGCAGATGGCCTCGGCCACCTACAATCCCGAACGGAACAGGATTTCTTCCAGATGCAAGCTGCCACAAGCTGGAAGACTAGCTTCCCTTGGAGGGCCAAAGGCCTCCTACAAACTGACATCAGGCACTTGGGCTGCTGACTTTACTTACCCCTGGAAACAGGCCATCCTTTGTGCCCAACTCCCTCTGCCGGGCACCAGGCCTCGGCCACCTACAATCCTGAACGGAACAGGATTTCTTCCAGATGCAAGCTGCCAAAAACTGGAAGCCTGTCATCCCTTGGAGGGCCAAAGGCCTCCTACAAACTGACATCAGGCACCTGGGCAGCTGACCTTACTTACCCCTAAAAACCAGCCATCATATGTGCCCAACTCCCTCCTCCGGGCACCTGGCCTCGGCCACCTACAATCCCGAACGGAACAGGATTTCTTCCAGATGCAAGCTGCCACAAGCAGTAAACCTGGCTTCCCATGGAGGGCCAAAGGCCTCCTACAAACTGACATCAGGCACCTGGGCAGCTGACTTTACTTACCCCTGGAAACAGCCCATCCTTTGTGCCCAACTCCCTCTGCCGGGCACCTGGCCTCGGCCACCTACAATCCCGAACGGAACAGGATTTCTTCCAGATGCAAGCTGCCTTTAACAGGAAGACTAGCTTCCCTTGGAGGGCCAAAGGCCTCCTATAAACTGACATCAGACATTTGGGCAGCTGACTTTACTTACCCCTGGAAACAGCCCATCCTTTGTGCCCAACTCCCTCTGCCAAGCACCAGGCCTCGGCCACCTACAATCCCGAACGGAACAGGATTTCTTCCAGATGCAAGCTACCACAAACTGGAAGACAAGCTTCCCTTGGAGGGCCAAAGGCCTCCTACAAACTGACATCAGGCACCTGGGCAGCTGACTTTACTTACCCCTGGAAACAGCCCATCCTTTGTGCCCAACTCCCTCTGCCGGGCACCAGGCCTCGCCCACCTACAATCCCGAACGGAACAGGATTTCTTCCAGATGCAAGCTGCCACAAACTGGAAGACAAGCTTCCCTTGGAGGGCCAAAGGCCTCCTACAAACTGACATCAGGCACCTGGGCAGCTGACTTTACTTACCCCTGGAAACAGCCCATCCTTTGTGCCCAACTCCCTCTGCCGGGCACCTGGCCTCGGCCACCTACAATCCCGAACGGAACAGGATTTCTTCCAGATGCAAGCTGCCACAAGCTGGAAGACTAATTTCCCATGGAGGACCAAAGGCCTCCTACAAACTGGCATCAGGCACCTGGGCAGCTGACTTTACTTACCCCTGGAAACAGCCCATCCTTTGTGCCCAACTCCCTCTGCCGGGCACCTGGCCTCGCCCACCTACAATCCCGAACGGAACAGGATTGCTTCCAGATGCAAGCTGCCACAAACTGGAAGACAAGCTTCCCTTGGAGGGCCAAAGGCCTCCTACAAACTGACATCAGGCACCTGGGCAGCTGACTTTACTTACCCCTGGAAACAGGCCATCCTTTGTGCCCAACTCCCTCTGCCGGGCACCAGGCCTCGGCCACCTGCAATCCCGAACAGATCAGTATTACTTCCCGATGCAAGCTGCCACAAGCTGGAAGCCTGGCTTTCCATTGAGGACCAATAGCCACCTGCAAACTGACATCAGGCACCTGGGCAGCTGACTTTACTTACCCCTGGAAACAGCCCATCCTTTGTGTCCAACTCCCTCATCCGGGCACCCAGCTCCGGCCCCCTACAATCCCGAACGGAACACGATTTCCTCCTGATGCAAGCTGCCACAAGCAGGAAGCCTGGCTTCCCATGGAGGGCCAAAGGCCTCCTAAAAACTGACATCAGGCACCTGGGCAGATGACTTTACTTACCCCTGGAAACAAGACATCCTTTGTGCCCAACTCCCTCTCCCGGGCAGATGGCCTCGGCCACCTACAATCCCGAACGGAACCGGAGCTCTTCCAGATGGAAGCTGCCACAAGCTGGAAGACTAGCTTCCCTTGGAGGGCCAAAGGCCTCCTACAAACTGACATCAGGCACCTGGGCTGCTGACTTTACTTACCCCTGGAAACAGGCCATCCTTTGTGCCCAACTCCCTCTGCCGGGCACCAGGCCTCGGCCACCTACAATCCTGAACGGAACAGGATTTCTTCCAGATGCAAGCAGCGACAAACTGGAAGCCTGTCATCCCTTGGAGGGCCAAAGGCCTTTTACAAACTGACATCAGGCACCTGGGCAGCTGACCTTACTTACCCCTGGAAACCAGCCATCATATGTGCCCAACTCCCTCTGCCGGGCACCTGGCCTCGGCCACCTACAATCCTGAACGGAACAGGATTTCTTCCAGATGCAAGCTGCCACAAGCAGGAAGCCTGGCTTCCCATGGAGGGCCAAAGGCCTCCTACAAACTGACATCAGGCACCTGGGCAGCTGACTTTACTTACCCCTGGAAACAGGCCATCCTTTGTGCCTAACTCCCTCAGCTGGGCACCCAGCTCCGGCCACCTACAATCCCGAACGAAACAGGATTTCTTCCCGATGCAAACTGCCTTGAACAGGAAGACAAGCTTCCCATGGAGGGCCAAAGGCCTCCTACAAACTGACATCAGGCACCTGGGCAGCTCACTTTACTTACCCCTGGAAACAGGCCATCCTTTGTGCCCAACTCCCTCTGCCGGGCCCACAGCTTTGGCCACCTACAATCCCGAACGGAACAGTTCTTCCAGATGCAAGCTGCCACAAGCTGGAAATGTGGCTTCACTTGGAGGGCCAAAGGCCGCCTACAAACTGACATCAGGCACCTGGGCCGCTGACTTTACTTTCCTAAAGAAACAGGCCATCCTTTGTGCCCAACTCCCTCTGCCGGGCACCTGGCCTCGGCCACCTACAATCCCGAACGGAACAGGATTTCTTCCAGATGCAAGCTGCCACAAACTGGAAGCCTGTCTTCCCTTGGAGGGCCAAATGCCTCCTACAAACTGACATCAGGCACCTGGGCAGCTGACTTTACTTACCCCTGGAAACAGGCCATCCTTTGTGCCCAACTCCCTCTGCTGGGCACCAGGCCTCGGCCACCTACAATCCCGAACGTAACAGGATTTCTTCCAGATGCAAGCTGCCACAAGCAGGAAACCTGGCTTCCCTTGGAGGGCCAAAGGCCTCCTACAAACTGACATCAGGCACCTGGGCAGCTGACTTTACTTACGCCTGGAAACAGGCCATTCTTTGTGCCGAACTCCCTCTGCCGGGCACCCTGCTCCGGCAACCTACAATCCCGAACGTAACAGGATTTCTTCCAGATGCAAGCTGCCACACGCAGGAAACCTGGCTTCTCTTGGTGGGTCAAAGGCCTCCTACAAACTGACATCAGGCACCTGGGCAGCTGACTTTACTTATCCCTGGAAACAGGCCATCCTTTGTGCCCAACTCCCTCTGCCGGGCACCTGGCCTCGGCCACCTACAATCCCGAACGGAACCGGAGTTCTTCCAGATGCAAGCTGCCACAAGCCGAAACGTGGCTTCCCTTGGAGGGCCATTGGCCTCCTACAATCTGACATCAGGCACCTGGGCAGCTGACTTTACTTACCCCTGGAAATAGGCCATCCAGTGTGCGCAGCTCCCTCTGCCGGGCACCTGGCCTCGGCCACCTACAATCCCGAACGAACAGGATTTCTTCCAGATGCAAGCTGCCACAAGCTGGAAGACTGGTTTCCCTTGGAGGACCAAAGGCCTCCTACAAACTGACATCAGGCACCTGGGCTGCTGACTTTACTTACTCCTGGAAACAGCCCATCTTTTGTGCCCAACTCCCTCTGTCGGGCACCAGGCCTCGGCCACCTACAATCCTGAACGGAACAGGATTTCTTCCAGATGCAAGCTGCCACAAGCAGGAAGCCTGGCTTCCCATGGAGGGCCAAAGGCCTCCTACAAACTGACATCAGGCACGTGGGCAGCTGACTTTATTTACCCCTCTAAACAGGACATCCTTTGTGCCCAACTCCCTCTGCCGGGCACCTGGCCTCGGCCACCTACAATCCCGAACGAAACAGCATTTCTTCCAGATGCAAGCTGCCACAAGCTTGAAGACTAGCTTCCCTTGGAGGGCCAAAGGCCTCCTACAAACTGACATCAGGCACCTGGGCAGCTGACTTTACTTACCCCTGGAAACAGGCCATCCTTTGTGCCTAACTCCCTCAGCTGGGCACCCAGCTCCGGCCACCTACAATCCCGAACGGAACAGGATTTCTTCCCGATGCAAACTGCCTTGAACAGGAAGACAAGCTTCCCTTGGAGGGCCAAAGGCCTCCTACAAACTGACATCAGGCACCGGGGCAGCTGACTTTACTTTCCTAAAGAAACAGGCCATCATTTGTGCCCAACTCCCTCTGCCGGGCACCTGGCCTCGGCCACCTACAATCCCAAGCAGAACAGGATTTCTTCCAGATGCAAGCTGCCACAAACTGGAAGCCTGTCATCCCTTGGAGGGCCAAAGGCCTCCTACAAACTGACATCAGGCACCTGGCAGCTGACTTTACTTACCCCTGGAAACAGGCCATCCTTTGTGCCCAACTCCCTCTGCTGGGCACCAGGCCTCGGCCACCTGCAATCCCGAACAGATCAGTATTACTTCCCGATGCAAGCTGCCACAAGCTGGAAGCCGGGCTTACCATGGAGGACTAAATAGCCACCTGCAAACTGACATCAGGCACCTGGGCAGCTGACTTTACTTACCCCTGGAAACAGCCCATCCTTTGTGTCCAACTCCCTCATCCGGGCACCCAGCTCCGGACCCCTACAATCCCGAACGGAACACGATTTCTTCCAGATGCAAGCTGCCACAAGCAGGAAGCCTGGCTTCCCATGGAGGGCCAAAGGCCTCCTAAAAACTGACATCAGGCACCTGGGCAGATGACTTTACTTACCCCTGGAAACAAGACATCCTTTGTGCCCAACTCCCTCTGCCGGGCAGATGGCCTCGGCCACCTACAATCCCGAACGGAACCGGAGTTCTTCCAGATGCAAGCGGCCACAAGCTGGAAACGTGGCTTCACTTGGGGGGCCAAAGGCCTCCTACAAACTGACATCAGGCACCTGGGCAGCTGACTTTACTTACCCCTGGAAACAGCCCATCCTTTGTGCCAAAGTCCCTCTGCCGGGCACCGGGCCTCGCCCACCTACAATCCCGAACGGAACAGGATTTCTTCCAGATGCAAGCTGCCACAAGCTGGAAGACTAGCTTCCCTTGGAGGGCCAAAGGCCTCCTACAAACTGACATCAGGCACCTGGGCTGCTGACTTTACTTACCCCTGGAAACAGGCCATCCTTTGTGCCCAACTCCCTCTGCCGGGCACCAGGCCTCGGCCACCTACAATCCTGAACGGAACAGGATTTCTTCCAGATGCAAGCTGCCACAAACTGGAAGCCTGTCATCCCTTGGAGGGCCAAAGGCCTCCTACAAACTGACATCAGGCACCTGGGCAGCTGACCTTACTTACCACTGGAAACCAGCCATCATATGTGCCCAACTCCCTCTGCCGGGCACCTGGCCTCGGCCACCTACCATCCCGAACGGAACAGGATTTCTTCCAGATGCAAGCTGCCACAAGCAGTAAACCTGGCTTCCCATGGAGGGCCAAAGGCCTCCTACAAACTGACATCAGGCACCTGGGCAGCTGACTTTACTTACCCCTGGAAACAGCCCATCCTTTGTGCCCAACTCCCTCTGCCGGGCACCTGGCCTCGGCCACCTACAATCCCGAACAAAACAGGATTTCTTCCAGATGCAAGCTGCCTTAAACAGGAAGACTAGCTTCCCTTGGAGGGCCAAAGGCCACCTATAAACTGACATCAGACATTTGGGCATCTGACTTAACTTACCCCTGGAAACAGCCCATCCTTTGTGCCCAACTCCCCCTGCCAAGCACCAGGCCTCGCCCACCTACAATCCCGAACGGAACAGGATTTCTTCCAGATGCAAGCTGCCACAAACTGGAAGACAAGCTTCCCTTGGAGGGCCAAAGGCCTCCTACAAACTGACATCAGGCACCTGGGCAGCTGACTTTACTTACCCCTGGAAACAGCCCATCCGTTGTGCCCAACTCCCTCTGCCGGGCACCTGGCCTCGCCCACCTACAATCCCGAACGGAACAGGATTTCTTCCAGATGCAAGCTGCCACAAACTGGAAGACAAGCTTCCCTTGGAGGGCCAAAGGCCTCCTACAAACTGACATCAGGCACCTGGGCAGCTGACTTTACTTACCCCTGGAAAGAGCCCATCCGTTGTGCCCAACTCCCTCTGCCGGGCACCTGGCCTCGCCCACCTACAATCCCGAACGAAACAGGATTTCTTCCAGATGCAAGCTGCCACAAACTGGAAGACAAGCTTCCCTTGGAGGGCCAAAGGCCTCCTACAAACTGACATCAGGCACCTGGGCAGCTGACTTTACTTACCCCTGGAAACAGCCCATCCTTTGTGCCCAACTCCCTCTGCCGGGCACCAGGCCTCGGCCACCTACAATCCTGAACGGAACAGGATTTCTTCCAGATGCAAGCTGCCACAAGCAGGAAGCCTGGCTTCCCATGGAGGGCCAAAGGCCTCCTACAAACTGACATCAGGCACGTGGGCAGCTGACTTTACTTACCCCTCTAAACAGGACATCTTTGTGCCCAACTCCCTCTGCCGGGCACCTGGCCTCGGCCACCTACAATCCCGAACGAAACAGCATTTCTTCCAGATGCATGTTGCCACAAGCTGGAAGACTAGCTTCCTCTAGAGGGCCAAAGGCCTCCTACAAACTGACATCAGGCACCTGGGCAGCTGACTTTACTTATCCCTGGAAAAAGGGCATCCTTTGTGCCCAACTCCCTCTGCCGGGCACCTGGCCTCGGCCACCTACAATCCCGAACGGAACCGGAGGTCTTCCATATGCAAGCTGCCACAAGCTGGAAACGCGGCTTCACTTGGACGGCCAAAGGCCTCCTACAAACTGACATCAGGCACCTGGGCAGCTGACTTTACTTACCCCTGGAAACAGGAAATCCTTTGTGCCCAACTCCCTCTGCCAGGCACCTGGCCTCGGCCACCTACAATCCCGAACAGAACAGGATTTCTTCCAGATGCAAGCTGCCACAAGCTGGAAGACTGGTTTCCCATGGAGGACCAAAGGCCTCCTACAAACTGGCATCAGGCACCTGGGCAGCTGACTTTACTTACCCCTGGAAACAGCCCATCCTTTGTGCCCAACTCCCTCTGCCGGGCACCAGGTCTCGGCCACCTACAATCCCGAACGGAACAGGATTGCTTCCAGATGCAAGCTGCCACAAACTGGAAGACAAGCTTCTCTTGGAGGGCCAAAGGCCTCCTACAAACTGACATCAGGCACCTGGGCAGCTGACTTTACTTACCCCTGGAAACAGGCCATCTTTGTGCCCAACTCCCTCTGCCGGGCACCAGGCCTCGGCCACCTGCAATCCCGAACAGATCAGTATTATTTCCCGATGCAAGCTGCCACAAGCTGGAAGCCTGGCTTTCCATGGAGGACCAATAGCCACCTGCAAACTGACATCAGGCACCTGGGCAGCTGACTTTACTTACCCCTGGAAACAGCCCATCCTTTGTGTCCAACTCCCTCATCCGGGCACCCAGCTCCGGCCCCCTACAATCCCGAACGGAACACGATTTCCTCCTGATGCAAGCTGCCACAAGCAGGAAGCCTGGCTTCCCATGGAGGGCCAAAGGCCTCCTAAAAACTGACATCAGGCACCTGGGCAGATGACTTTACTTACCCCTGGAAACAAGACATCCTTTGTGCCCAACTCCCTCTGCCGGGCAGATGGCTTTGGCCACCTACAATCCCGAACGGAACCGGAGTTCTTCCAGATGCAAGCTGCCACAAGCTGGAAACGTGGCTTCACTTGGGGGGCCAAAGGCCTCCTACAAACTGACATCAGGCACCTGGACAGCTGACTTTACTTACCCCTGGAAACAGCCCATCCTTTGTGCCCAACTCCCTCTGCCGGGCACCTGGCCTCGCCCACCTACAATCCTGAACGGAACAGGATTTCTTCCAGATGGAAGCTGCCACAAGCTGGAAGACTAGCTTCCCTTGGAGGGCGAAAGGCCTCCTACAAACTGACATCAGGCACCTGGGCTGCAGACTTTACTTACCCCTGGAAACAGGCCATCCTTTGTGCCCAACTCCCTCTGCCGGGCACCAGGCCTCGGCCACCTACAATCCTGAACGGAACAGGATTTCTTCCAGATGCAAGCTGCCACAAACTGGAAGTCTGTCATCCCTTGGAGGGCCAAAGGCCTCCTACAAACTGACATCAGGCACCTGGGCAGCTGACCTTACTTACCACTGGAAACCAGCCATCATATGTGCCCAACTCCCTCTGCCGGGCACCTGGCCTCGACCACCTACAATCCCGAACGGAACAGGATTTCTTCCAGATGCAAGCTGCCACAAGCAGTAAACCTTGCTTCCCATGGAGGGCCAAAGGCCTCCTACAAACTGACATCAGGCACCTGGGCAGCTGACTTTACTTACCCCTGGAAACAGCCCATCCTTTGTGCCCAACTCCCTCTGCCGGGCACCTGGCCTCGGCAACCTACAATCCCGAACGGAACAGGATTTCTTCCAGATGCAAGCTGCCTTTAACAGGAAGACTAGCTTCCCTTGGAGGGCCAAAGGCCTCCTATAAACTGACATCAGACATTTGGGCAGCTGACTTAACTTACCCCTGGAAACAGCCCATCCTTTGTGCCCAACTCCCTCTGCCAAGCACCAGGCCTCGCCCACCTACAATCCCGAACGGAACAGGATTTCTTCCAGATGCAAGCTGCCACAAACTGGAAGACAAGCTTCCCTTGGAGGGCCAAAGGCCTCCTACAAACTGACATCAGGCACCTGGGCAGCTGACTTTACTTACCCCTGGAAACAGGCCATCCTTTGTGCCTAACTCCCTCAGCTGGGCACCCAGCTCCGGCCACCTACAATCCCGAACGAAACAGGATTTCTTCCCGATGCAAACTGCCTTGAACAGGAAGACAAGCTTCCCATGGAGGGCGAAAGGCCTCCTACAAACTGACATCAGGCACCTGGGCAGCTGACTTTACTTACCCCTGGAAACAGGCCATCCTTTGTGCCCAACTCCCTCTGCCGGGCACCTGGCCTCGGCCACCTACAATCCCGAACGGAACAGGATTTCTTCCAGATGCAAGCTGCCACAAACTGGAAGCCTGTCTTCCCTTGGAGGGCCAAATGCCTCCTACAAACTGACATCAGGCACCTGGGCAGCTGACTTTACTTACCCCTGGAAACAGGCCATCCTTTGTGCCCAACTCCCTCTGCTGGGCACCAGGCCTCGGCCACCTACAATCCCGAACGTAACAGGATTTCTTCCAGATGCAAGCTGCCACAAGCAGGAAACCTGGCTTCCCTTGGAGGGCCAAAGGCCTCCTACAAACTGACATCAGGCACCTGGGCAGCTGACTTTACTTACGCCTGGAAACAGGCCATTCTTTGTGCCGAACTCCCTCTGCCGGGCACCCTGCTCCGGCAACCTAAATTCCCGAACGTAACAGGATTTCTTCCAGATGCAAGCTGCCACACGCAGGAAACCTGGCTTCTCTTGGTGGGTCAAAGGCCTCCTACAAACTGACATCAGGCACCTGGGCAGCTGACTTTACTTATCCCTGGAAACAGGCCATCCTTTGTGCCCAACTCCCTCTGCCGGGCACCTGGCCTCGGCCACCTACAATCCCGAACGGAACCGGAGTTCTTCCAGATGCAAGCTGCCACAAGCCGAAACGTGGCTTCCCTTGGAGGGCCATTGGCCTCCTACAATCTGACATCAGGCACCTGGGCAGCTGACTTTACTTACCCCTGGAAATAGGCCATCCAGTGTGCCCAACTCCCTCTGCCGGGCACCTGGCCTCGGCCACCTACAATCCCGAACGAACAGGATTTCTTCCAGATGCAAGCTGCCACAAGCTGGAAGACTGGTTTCCCTTGGAGGACCAAAGGCCTCCTACAAACTGACATCAGGCACCTGGGCTGCTGACTTTACTTACTCCTGGAAACAGCCCATCTTTTGTGCCCAACTCCCTCTGTCGGGCACCAGGCGTCGGCCACCTACAATCCTGAACGGAACAGGATTTCTTCCAGATGCAAGCTGCCACAAGCAGGAAGCCTGGCTTCCCATGGAGGGCCAAAGGCCTCCTACAAACTGACATCAGGCACGTGGGCAGCTGACTTTATTTACCCCTCTAAACAGGACATCCTTTGTGCCCAACTCCCTCTGCCGGGCACCTGGCCTCGGCCACCTACAATCCCGAACGAAACAGCATTTCTTCCAGATGCAAGCTGCCACAAGCTTGAAGACTAGCTTCCCTTGGAGGGCCAAAGGCCTCCTACAAACTGACATCAGGCACCTGGGCAGCTGACTTTACTTACCCCTGGAAACAGGCCATCCTTTGTGCCTAACTCCCTCAGCTGGGCACCCAGCTCCGGCCACCTACAATCCCGAACGGAACAGGATTTCTTCCCGATGCAAACTGCCTTGAACAGGAAGACAAGCTTCCCTTGGAGGGCCAAAGGCCTCTTACAAACTGACATCAGGCACCTGGGCAGCTGACTTTACTTACCCCTGGAAACAGGCCATCATTTGTGCCCAACTCCCTCAGCCGGGCCCACAGCTTTGGCCACCTACAATCCTGAACGGAACAGGAGTTCTTCCAGATGCAAGCTGCCACAAGCTGGAAATGTTGCTTCACTTGGAGGGCCAAAGGCCTCCTACAAACTGACATCAGGCACCGGGGCAGCTGACTTTACTTTCCTAAAGAAACAGGCCATCATTTGTGCCCAACTCCCTCTGCCGGGCACCTGGCCTCGGCCACCTACAATCCCAAGCAGAACAGGATTTCTTCCAGATGCAAGCTGCCACAAACTGGAAGCCTGTCATCCCTTGGAGGGCCAAAGGCCTCCTACAAACTGACATCAGGCACCTGGCAGCTGATGTTACTTACCCCTGGAAACAGGCCATCCTTTGTGCCCAACTCCCTCTGCCGGGCACCAGGCCTCGGCCACCTGCAATCCCGAACAGATCAGTATTACTTCCCGATGCAAGCTGCCACAAGCTGGAAGCCGGGCTTACCATGGAGGACCAATAGCCACCTGCAAACTGACATCAGGCACCTGGGCAGCTGACTTTACTTACCCCTGGAAACAGCCCATCCTTTGTGTCCAACTCCCTCATCCGGGCACCCAGCTCCGGACCCCTACAATCCCGAACGGAACACGATTTCTTCCAGATGCAAGCTGCCACAAGCAGGAAGCCTGGCTTCCCATGGAGGGCCAAAGGCCTCCTAAAAACTGACATCAGGCACCTGGGCAGATGACTTTACTTACCCCTGGAAACAAGACATCCTTTGTGCCCAACTCCCTCTGCCGGGCACCTGGCCTCGGCCACCTACAATCCCGAACGGAACAGGATTTCTTCCAGATGCAAGCTGCCACAAGCAGTAAACCTGGCTTCCCATGGAGGGCCAAAGGCCTCCTACAAACTGACATCAGGCACCTGGGCAGCTGACTTTACTTACCCCTGGAAACAGCCCATCCTTTGTGCCCAACTCCCTCTGCCGGGCACCTGGCCTCGGCCACCTACAATCCCGAACAAAACAGGATTTCTTCCAGATGCAAGCTGCCACAAGCTGGAAGACTGGTTTCCCATGGAGGACCAAAGGCCTCCTACATACTGGCATCAGACATTTGGGCATCTGACTTAACTTACCCCTGGAAACAGCCCATCCTTTGTGCCCAACTCCCCCTGCCAAGCACCAGGCCTCGCCCACCTACAATCCCGAACGGAACAGGATTTCTTCCAGATGCAAGCTGCCACAAACTGGAAGACAAGCTTCCCTTGGAGGGCCAAAGGCCTCCTACAAACTGACATCAGGCACCTGGGCAGCTGACTTTACTTACCCCTGGAAACAGGAAATCCTTTGTGCCCAACTCCCTCTGCCAGGCACCTGGCCTCGGCCACCTACAATCCCGAACGGAACAGGATTTCTTGCAGATGCAAGCTGCCACAAGCTGGAAGACTGGTTTCCCATGGAGGACCAAAGGCCTCCTACAAACTGGCATCAGGCACCTGGGCAGCTGACTTTACTTACCCCTGGAAACAGCCCATCCTTTGTGCCCAACTCCCTCTGCCGGGCACCTGGCCTCGGCCACCTACAATCCCGAACGGAACAGGATTGCTTCCAGATGCAAGCTGCCACAAACTGGAAGACAAGCTTCTCTTGGAGGGCCAAAGGCCTCCTACAAACTGACATCAGGCACCTGGGCAGCTGACTTTACTTACCCCTGGAAACAGGCCATCCTTTGTGCCCAACTCCCTCTGCCGGGCACCAGGCCTCGGCCACCTGCAATCCTGAACGGAACAGGATTTCTTCCAGATGCAAGCTGCCACAAAGTGGAAGCCTGTCATCCCTTGGAGGGCCAAAGGCCTCCTACAAACTGACATCAGGCACCTGGGCAGCTGACCTTACTTACCACTGGAAACCACCCATCATATGTGCCCAACTCCCTCTGCCGGGCACCTGGCCTCGGCCACCTACAATCCCGAACGGAACAGGATTTCTTCCAGATGCAAGCTGCCACAAGCAGTAAACCTGGCTTCCCATGGAGGGCCAAAGGCCTCCTACAAACTGACATCAGGCACCTGGGCAGCTGACTTTACTTACCCCTGGAAACAGCCCATCCTTTGTGCCCAACTCCCTCTGCCGGGCACCTGGCCTCGGCCACCTACAATCCCGAACAAAACAGGATTTCTTCCAGATGCAAGCTGCCTTTAACAGGAAGACTAGCTTCCCTTGGAGGGCCAAAGGCCACCTATAAACTGACATCAGACATTTGGGCATCTGACTTAACTTACCCCTGGAAACAGCCCATCCTTTGTGCCCAACTCCCCCTGCCAAGCACCAGGCCTCGCCCACCTACAATCCCGAACGGAACAGGATTTCTTCCAGATGCAAGCTGCCACAAACTGGAAGACAAGCATCCCTTGGAGGGCCAAAGGCCTCCTACAAACTGACATCAGGCACCTGGGCAGCTGACTTTACTTACCCCTGGAAACAGCCCATCCGTTGTGCCCAACTCCCTCTGTTGGGCACCTGGCCTCGCCCACCTACAATCCCGAACGGAACAGGATTTCTTCCAGATGCAAGCTGCCACAAACTGGAAGACAAGCTTCCCTTGGAGGGCCAAAGGCCTCCTACAAACTGACATCAGGCACCTGGGCAGCTGACTTTACTTACCCCTGGAAACAGCCCATCCGTTGTGCCCAACTCCCTCTGCCGGGCACCTGGCCTCGCCCACCTACAATCCCGAACGGAACAGCATTTCTTCCAGATGCAAGCTGCCTTTAACAGGAAGACTAGCTTCCCTTGGAGGGCCAAAGGCCTCCTATAAACTGACATCAGGAACCTGGGCAGCTGACTTTACTTACCCCTGGAAACAGCCCATCCGTTGTGCCCAACTCCCTCTGCCGGGCACCTGGCCTCGGCCACTTACAATCCCGAACGAAACAGCATTTCTTCCAGATGCATGCTGCCACAAGCTGGAAGACTAGCTTCCCTTGGAGGGCCAAAGGCCTCCTACAAACTGACATCAGGCACCTGGGCAGCTGACTTTACTTATCTCTGGAAAAAGGACATCCTTTGTGCCCAACTCCCTCTGCCGGGCACCTGGCCTCGGCCACCTACAATCCCGAACGGAACCGGAGTTCTTCCAGATGCAAGCTGCCACAAGCTGGAAACGCGGCTTCACTTGGAGGGCCAAAGGCCTCCTACAAACTGACATCAGGCACCTGGGCAGCTGACTTTACTTACCCCTGGAAACAGGCCATCCTTTGTGCCCAACTCCCTCTGCCGGGCACCAGGTCTCGGCCACCTACAATCCCGAACGGAACAGGATTTCTTCCAGATGTAAGCTGCCACAAGCTGGAAGACTGGTTTCCCATGGAGGAACAAAGGCCTCCTACAAACTGGCATCAGGCACCTGGGCAGCTGACTTAACTTACCCCTGGAAACAGCCCATCCTTTGTGCCCAACTCCCTCTGCCGGGCACCAGGTCTCGGCCACCTACAATCCCGAACGGAACAGGATTGCTTCCAGATGCAAGCTGCCACAAACTGGAAGACAAGCTTCCCTTGGAGGGCCAAAGGCCTCCTACAAACTGACATCAGGCACCTGGGCAGCTGACTTATTTACCCCTGGAAACAGCCCATCCTTTGTGCCCAACTTCCTCTGCCGGGCACCAGGTCTCGCCCACCTACAATCCCGAACGGAACAGGATTGCTTCCAGATGCAAGCTGCCACAAACTGGAAGACAAGCTTCCCTTGGAGGGCCAAAGGCCTTCTACAAACTGACATCAGGCACCTGGGCAGCTGACTTTACTTACCCCTGGAAACAGGCCATCCTTTGTGCCCAACTCCCTCTGCCGGGCACCAGGCCTCGGCCACCTACAATCCCGAACAGATCAGTATTACTTCCCGATGCAAGCTGCCACAAGCTGGAAGCCTGGCTTTCCATGGAGGAACAATAGCCACCTGCAAACTGACATCAGGCACCTGGGCAGCTGACTTTACTTACCCCTGGAAACAGCCCATCCTTTGTGTCCAACTCCCTCATCCGGGCACCCAGCTCCGGCCCCCTACAATCCCGAACGGAACACGATTTCCTCCTGATGCAAGCTGCCACAAGCTTGAAGACTAGCTTCCCATGGAGGGCCAAAGGCCTCCTAAAAACTGACATCCGGCACCTGGGCAGATGACTTTACTTACCCCTGGAAACAAGACATCCTTTGTGCCCAACTCCCTCTGCCGGGCAGATGGCCTCGGCCACCTACAATCCCGAACGGAACCGGAGTTCTTCCAGATGCAAGCTGCCACAAGCAGGAAGCCTGGCTTCCCATGGAGGGCCAAAGGCCTCCTACAAACTGACATCAGGCACGTTGGCAGCTGACTTTACTTACCCCTCTAAACAGGACATCCTTTGTGCCCAACTCCCTCTGCCGGGCACCTGGCCTCGGCCACCTACAATCCCGAACGAAACAGCATTTCTTCCAGATGCAAGCTGCCACAAGCTTGAAGACTAGCTTCCCTTGGAGGGCCAAAGGCCTCCTACAAACTGACATCAGGCACCTGGGCAGCTGACTTTACTTACCCCTGGAAACAGGCCATCCTTTGTGCCTAACTCCCTCAGCTGGGCACCCAGCTCCGGCCACCTACAATCCGAACGGAACAGGATTTCTTTCCGATGCAAACTGCCTTGAACAGGAAGACAAGCTTCCCTTGGAGGGCCAAAGGCCTCCTACAAACTGACATCAGGCACCTGGGCAGCTGACTTTACTTACCCCTGGAAACAGGCCATCATTTGTGCCCAACTCCCTCAGCCGGGCCCACAGCTTTGGCCACCTACAATCCTGAACGGAACAGGAGTTCTTCCAGATGCAAGCTGCCACAAGCTGGAAATGTGGCTTCACTTGGAGGGCCAAAGGCCTCCTACAAACTGACATCAGGCACCGGGGCAGCTGACTTTACTTTCCTAAAGAAACAGGCCATCATTTGAGCCCAAATCCCTCTGCCGGGCACCTGGCCTCGGCCACCTACAATCCCAAACAGAAAAGGATTTCTTCCAGATGCAAGCTGCCACAAACTGGAAGCCTGTCATCCCTTCGAGGGCCAAAGGCCTCCTACAAACTGACATCAGGCACCTGGGCAGCTGACTTTACTTACCCCTGGAAACAGGCCATCCTTTGTGACCAACTCCCTCTGCCGGGCACCAGGCCTCGGCCACCTGCAATCCCGAACAGATCAGTATTACTTCCCGATGCAAGCTGCCACAAGCTGGAAGCCGGGCTTTCCATGGAGGACCAATAGCCACCTGCAAACTGACATCAGGCACCTGGGCAGCTGACTTTACTTACCCCTGGAAACACCCCATCCTTTGTGTCCAACTCCCTCATCCGGGCACCCAGCTCCGGACCCCTACAATCCCGAACGGAACACGATTTCTTCCAGATGCAAGCTGCCACAAGCAGGAAGCCTGGCTTCCCATGGAGGGCCAAAGGCCTCCTAAAAACTGACATCAGGCACCTGGGCAGATGACTTTACTTACCCCTGGAAACA
>NW_027095240.1:0-28150 GCF_029207755.1 Chamaea fasciata | reverse complement strand
CGGCCGTTCGCTCGCAGGCCGGCCTGGAACAGCGTCAAACGCTGTTTCCGAGCTCTCCACAGGCAGAGAAGCTGTTTGCAGCACGGCAAGTGCTTCTCCTAGCCTGGGAAGCGAGCAAACGCCGTTTGGCCGCGCCGAGTGCACTCTCCGGCGCTTCGCTCGCAGGCCGGCCTGGAACAGCGTCAAACGCTGTTTCCGAGCTCTCCACAGGCAGAGAAGCTGTTTGCAGCACGGCAAGTGCTTCTCCTAGCCTGGGAAGCGAGCAAACGCCGTTTGGCCGCGCCGAGTGCACTCTCCGGCGCTTCGCTCGCAGGCCGGCCTGGAACAGCGTCAAACGCTGTTTCCGAGCTCTCCACAGGCAGAGAAGCTGTTTGCAGCACGGCAAGTGCTTCTCCTAGCCTGGGAAGCGAGCAAACGCCCTTTGGCCGCGCCGAGTGCACTCTCCGGCCGTTCGCTCGCAGGCCGGCCTGGAACAGCGTCAAGCGCTGTTTCTGAGCTCTCCACAGGCAGAGAAGCTGTTTGCAGCACGGCAAGTGCTTCTCCTAGCCTGGGAAGCGAGCAAACGCCGTTTGGCCGCGCCGAGTGCACTCTCCGGCGCTTCGCTCGCAGGCCGGCCTGGAACAGCGTCAAACGCTGTTTCCGAGCTCTCCACAGGCAGAGAAGCTGTTTGCAGCACGGCAAGTGCTTCTCCTAGCCTGGGAAGCGAGCAAACGCCGTTTGGCCGCGCCGAGTGCACTCTCCAGCGGTTCGCTCGCAGGCCGGCCTGGAACAGCGTCAAACGCTGTTTCCGAGCTCTCCACAGGCAGAGAAGCTGTTTGCAGCACGGCAAGTGCTTCTCCTAGCCTGGGAAGCGAGCAAACGCCGTTTGGCCGCGCCGAGTGCACTCTCCGGCCGTTCGCTCGCAGGCCGGCCTGGAACAGCGTCAAACGCTGTTTCCGAGCTCTCCACAGGCAGAGAAGCTGTTTGCAGCACGGCAAGTGCTTCTCCTAGCCTGGGAAGCGAGCAAACGCCGTTTGGCCGCGCCGAGTGCACTCTCCGGCGCTTCGCTCGCAGGCCGGCCTGGAACAGCGTCAAACGCTGTTTCCGAGCTCTCCACAGGCAGAGAAGCTGTTTGCAGCACGGCAAGTGCTTCTCCTAGCCTGGGAAGCGAGCAAACGCCGTTTGGCCGCGCCGAGTGCACTCTCCGGCGCTTCGCTCACAGGCCGGTCTGGAACAGCATCAAACGCTGTTTCCGAGCTCTCCACAGGCAGAGAAGCTGTTTGCAGCACGGCAAGTGCTTCTCCTAGCCTGGGAAGCGAGCAAATGCCGTTTGGCCGCGCCGAGTGCACTCTCCGGCCGTTCGCTCGCAGGCCGGCCTGGAACAGCGTCAAACGCTGTTTCCGAGCTCTCCACAGGCAGAGAAGCTGTTTGCAGCACGGCAACTGCTTCTCCTAGCCTGGGAAGCGAGCAAACGCCGTTTGGCCGCGCCGAGTGCACTCTCCGGCGGTTCGCTCGCAGGCCGGCCTGGAACAGCGTCAAACGCTGTTTCCGAGCTCTCCACAGGCAGAGAAGCTGTTTGCAGCACGGCAAGTGCTTCTCCTAGCCTGGGAAGCGAGCAAACGCCGTTTGGCCGCGCCGAGTGCACTCTCCGGCGGTTCGCTCGCAGGCCGGCCTGCAACAGCGTCAAACGCTGTTTCCGAGCTCTCCACAGGCAGAGAAGCTCTTTGCAGCACGGCAAGTGCTTCTCCTAGCCTTGGAAGCGAGCAAACGCCGTTTGGCCGCGCCGAGTGCACTCTCCGGCGGTTCGCTCGCAGGCCGGCCTGGAACAGCGTCAAATGCTGTTTCCGAGCTCTCCACAGGCAGAGAAGCTGTTTGCAGCACGGCAAGTGCTTCTCCTAGCCTGGGAAGCGAGCAAACGCCGTTTGGCCGCGCCGAGTGCACTCTCCGGCGGTTCGCTCGCAGGCCGGCCTGGAACAGCGTCAAACGCTGTTTCCGAGCTCTCCACAGGCAGAGAAGCTGTTTGCAGCACGGCAAGTGCTTCTCCTAGCCTGGGAAGCGAGCAAACGCCGTTTGGCCGCGCCGAGTGCACTCTCCGGCGGTTCGCTCGCAGGCCGGCCTGGAACAGCGTCAAACGCTGTTTCCGAGCTCTCCACAGGCAGAGAAGCTGTTTGCAGCACGGCAAGTGCTTCTCCTAGCCTGGGAAGCGAGCAAACGCCGTTTGGCCGCGCCGAGTGCACTCTCCGGCGGTTCGCTCGCAGGCCGGCCTGGAACAGCGTCAAACGCTGTTTCCGAGCTCTCCACAGGCAGAGAAGCTGTTTGCAGCACGGCAAGTGCTTCTCCTAGCCTGGGAAGCGAGCAAACGCCGTTTGGCCGCGCCGAGTGCACTCTCCGGCGGTTCGCTCGCAGGCCGGCCTGGAACAGCGTCAAACGCTGTTTCCGAGCTCTCCACAGGCAGAGAAGCTGTTTGCAGCACGGCAAGTGCTTCTCCTAGCCTGGGAAGCGAGCAAACGCCGTTTGGCCGCGCCGAGTGCACTCTCCGGCGGTTCGCTCGCAGGCCGGCCTGGAACAGCGTCAAACGCTGTTTCCGAGCTCTCCACAGGCAGAGAAGCTGTTTGCAGCACGGCAAGTGCTTCTCCTAGCCTGGGAAGCGAGCAAACGCCGTTTGGCCGCGCCGAGTGCACTCTCCGGCGCTTCGCTCGCAGGCCGGCCTGAAACAGCGTCAAACGCTGTTTCCGAGCTCTCCACAGGCAGAGAAGCTGTTTGCAGCACGGCAAGTGCTTCTCCTAGCCTGGGAAGCGAGCAAACGCCGTTTGGCCGCGCCTAGTGCACTCTCCGGCGCTTCGCTCGCAGGCCGGCCTGGAACAGCGTCAAACGCTGTTTCCGAGCTCTCCACAGGCAGAGAAGCTGTTTGCAGCACGGCAAGTGCTTCTCCTAGCCTGGGAAGCGAGCAAACGCCGTTTGGCCGCGCCGAGTGCACTCTCCGGCGGTTCGCTCGCAGGCCGGCCTGGAACAGCGTCAAACGCTGTTTCCGAGCTCTCCACAGGCAGAGAAGCTGTTTGCAGCACGGCAAGTGCTTCTCCTAGCCTGGGAAGCGAGCAAACGCCGTTTGGCCGCGCCGAGTGCACTCTCCGGCGGTTCGCTCGCAGGCAGGCTTGGAACAGCGTCAAACGCTGTTTCCGAGCTCTCCACAGGCAGAGAAGATGTTTGCAGCACGGCAAGTGCTTCTCCTAGCCTGGGAAGCGAGCAAACGCCGTTTGGCCGCGCCGAGTGCACTCTCCGGCGGTTCGCTCGCAGGCCGGCTTGGAACAGCGTCAAACGCTGTTTCCGAGCTCTCCACAGGCAGAGAAGCTGTTTGCAGCACGGCAAGTGCTTCTCCTAGCCTGGGAAGCGAGCAAACGCCGTTTGGCCGCGCCGAGTGCACTCTCCGGCGCTTCGTTCGCAGGCCGGCTTGGAACAGCGTCAAACGCTGTTTCCGAGCTCTCCACAGGCAGAGAAGCTGTTTGCAGCACGGCAAGTGCTTCTCCTAGCCTGGGAAGCGAGCAAACGCCGTTTGGCCGCGCCGAGTGCACTCTCCGGCGGTTCGCTCGCAGGCCGGCTTGGAACAGCGTCAAACGCTGTTTCCGAGCTCTCCACAGGCAGAGAAGCTGTTTGCAGCACGGCAAGTGCTTCTCCTAGCCTGGGAAGCGAGCAAACGCCGTTTGGCCGCGCCGAGTGCACTCTCCGGCGCTTCGCTCGCAGGCCGGCCTGGAACAGCGTCAAACGCTCTTTCCGAGCTCTCCACAGGCAGAGAAGCTGTTTGCAGCACGGCAAGTGCTTCTCCTAGCCTGGGAAGCGAGCAAACGCCGTTTGGCCGCGCCGAGTGCACTCTCCGGCGCTTCGCTCGCAGGCCGGCCTGGAACAGCGTCAAACGCTGTTTCCGAGCTCTCCACAGGCAGAGAAGCTGTTTGCAGCACGGCAAGTGCTTCTCCTAGCCTGGGAAGCGAGCAAACGCCGTTTGGCCGCGCCGAGTGCACTCTCCGGCGCTTCGCTTGCAGGCCGGCTTGGAACAGCGTCAAACGCTGTTTCCGAGCTCTCCACAGGCAGAGAAGCTGTTTGCAGCACGGCAAGTGCTTCTCCTAGCCTGGGAAGCGAGCAAACGCCGTTTGGCCGCGCCGAGTGCACTCTCCGGCGGTTCGCTCGCAGGCAGGCTTGGAACAGCGTCAAACGCTGTTTCCGAGCTCTCCACAGGCAGAGAAGCACGGCAAGTGCTTCTCCTAGCCTGGGAAGCGAGCAAACGCCGTTTGGCCGCGCCGAGTGCACTCTCCGGCCGTTCGCTCGCAGGCAGTGTTGGAACAGCGTCAAACGCTGTTTCCGAGCTCGCCACAGGCAGAGAAGCTGTTTGCAGCACGGCAAGTGCTTCTCCTAGCCTGGGAAGCGAGCAAACGCCGTTTGGCCGCGCCGAGTGCACTCTCCGGCCGTTCGCTCGCAGGCCGGCTTGGAACAGCGTCAAACGCTGTTTCCGAGCTCTCCACAGGCAGAGAAGCTGTTTGCAGCACGGCAAGTGCTTCTCCTAGCCTGGGAAGCGAGCAAACGCCGTTTGGCCGCGCCGAGTGCACTCTCCGGCGGTTCGCTCGCAGGCAGGCTTGGAACAGCGTCAAACGCTGTTTCCGAGCTCTCCACAGGCAGAGAAGCTGTTTGCAGCACGGCAAGTGCTTCTCCTAGCCTGGGAAGCGAGCAAACGCCGTCTGGCCGCGCCGAGTGCACTCTCCGGCCGTTCGCTCGCAGGCAGGCTTGGAACAGCGTCAAACGCTGTTTCCGAGCTCTCCACAGGCAGAGAAGCTGTTTGCAGCACGGCAAGTGCTTCTCCTAGCCTGGGAAGCGAGCAAACGCCGTTTGGCCGCGCCGAGTGCACTCTCCGGCGGTTCGCTCGCAGGCCGGCTTGGAACAGCGTCAAACGCTGTTTCCGAGCTCTCCACAGGCAGAGAAGCTGTTTGCAGCACGGCAAGTGCTTCTCCTAGCCTGGGAAGCGAGCAAACGCCGTTTGGCCGCGCCGAGTGCACTCTCCGGCGGTTCGCTCGCAGGCAGGCTTGGAACAGCGTCAAACGCTGTTTCCGAGCTCTCCACAGGCAGAGAAGCTGTTTGCAGCACGGCAAGTGCTTCTCCTAGCCTGGGAAGCGAGCAAACGCGGTTTGGCCGCGCCGAGTGCACTCTCCGGCGCTTCGCTCGCAGGCAGGCTTGGAACAGCGTCAAACGCTGTTTCCGAGCTCTCCACAGGCAGAGAAGCTGTTTGCAGCACGGCAAGTGCTTCTCCTAGCCTGGGAAGCGAGCAAACGCCGTTTGGCCGCGCCGAGTGCACTCTCCGGCGGCTCGCTCGCAGGCCGCCTTGGAACAGCGTCAAACGCTGTTTCCGAGCTCTCCACAGGCAGAGAAGCTGTTTGCAGCACGGCAAGTGCTTCTCCTGGCCTGGGAAGCGAGCAAACGCCGTTTGGCCGCGCCGAGTGCACTCTCCGGCGGTTCGCTCGCAGGCAGGCTTGGAACAGCGTCAAACGCTGTTTCCGAGCTCTCCACAGGCAGAGAAGCTGTTTGCAGCACGGCAAGTGCTTCTCCTAGCCTGGGAAGCGAGCAAACGCCGTTTGGCCGCGCCTAGTGCACTCTCCGGCGGTTCGCTCGCAGGCCGGCTTGGAACAGCGTCAAACGCTGTTTCCGAGTTCTCCACAGGCAGAGAAGCTGTTTACAGCACGGCAAGTGCTTCTCCTAGCCTGGGAAGCGAGCAAACGCCGTTTGGCCGCGCCTAGTGCACTCTCCGGCGCTTCGCTCGCAGGGAGGCTTGGAACAGCGTTAAACGCTATTTCCGAGCTCTCCACAGGCAGAGAGGCTGTTTGCAGCACGGCAAGTGCTTCTCCTAGCTTGGGAAGCGAGCAAACGCCGTTTGGCCGCGCCTAGTGCACTCTCCGGCGGTTCGCTCGCAGGCAGGCTTGGAACAGCGTTAAACGCTGTTTCCGAGCTCTCCACAGGCAGAGAAGCTGTTTGCAGCACGGCAAGTGCTTCTCCTAGCCTGGGAAGCGAGCAAACGCCGTTTGGCCGCGCCGAGTGCACTCTCCAGCGCTTCGCTCGCAGGCTGGCTTGGAACAGCGTTAAACGCTGTTTCCGAGCTCTCCACAGGCAGAGAGGCTGTTTGCAGCACGGCAAGTGCTTCTCCTAGCCTGGGAAGCGAGCAAACGCCGTTTGGCCGCGCCGAGTGCACTCTCCGGCGCTTCGCTCGCAGGCAGGCTTGGAACAGCGTTAAACGCTGTTTCCGAGCTCTCCACAGGCAGAGAAGCTGTTTGCAGCACGGCAAGTGCTTCTCCTAGCCAGGGAAGCGAGCAAACGCCGTTTGGCCGCGCCTAGTGCACTCTCCGGCGCCTCGCTCGCAGGCAGGCTTGGAACAGCGTTAAACGCTGTTTCCGAGCTCTCCACAGGCAGAGAAGCTGTTTGCAGCACGGCAAGTGCTTCTCCTAGCCTGGGAAGCGAGCAAACGCCGTTTGGCCGCGTCTAGTGCACTCTCCGGCGCCTCGCTCGCAGGCAGGCTTGGAACAGCGTCAAACGCTGTGTCCGAGCTCTCTACAGGCAGAGAAGCTGTTTGCAGCACGGCAAGTGCTTCTCCTAGCCTGGGAAGCGAGCAAACGCCGTTTGGCCGCGCCTAGTGCACTCTCCGGCGCTTCGCTCGCAGGCAGGCTTGGAACAGCGTCAAACGCTGTTTCCGAGCTCTCCACAGGCAGAGAGGCTGTTTGCAGCACGGCAAGTGCTTCTCCTAGCCTGGGAAGCGAGCAAACGCCGTTTGGCCGCGCCGAGTGCACTCTCCGGCGCTTCCCTCGCAGGCAGGCTTGGAACAGCGTTAAACGCTGTTTCCGAGCTCTCCACAGGCAGAGAAGCTGTTTGCAGCACGGCAAGTGCTTCTCCTAGCCTGGGAAGCGAGCAAACGCCGTTTGGCCGCGCCTAGTGCACTCTCCGGCGCCTCGCTCGCAGGCAGGCTTGGAACAGCGTTAAACGCTGTTTCCGAGCTCTCCACAGGCAGAGAAGCTGTTTGCAGCACGGCAAGTGCTTCTCCTAGCCTGGGAAGCGAGCAAACGCCGTTTGGCCGCGCCTAGTGCACTCTCCGGCGCTTCGCTCGCAGGCAGGCTTGGAACAGCGTTAAACGCTGTTTCCGAGCTCTCCACAGGCAGAGAAGCTGTTTGCAGCACGGCAAGTGCTTCTCCTAGCCTGGGAAGCGAGCAAACGCCGTTTGGCCGCGCCTAGTGCACTCTCCGGCGCTTCGCTCGCAGGCTGGCTTGGAACAGCGTTAAACGCTGTTTCCGAGCTCTCCACAGGCAGAGAGGCTGTTTGCAGCACGGCAAGTGCTTCTCCTAGCCTGGGAAGCGAGCAAACGCCGTTTGGCCGCGCCTAGTGCACTCTCCGGCGCTTGGCTCGCAGGCAGGCTTGGAACAGCGTTAAACGCTGTTTCCGAGCTCTCCACAGGCAGAGAAGCTGTTTGCAGCACGGCAAGTGCTTCTCCTAGCCTGGGAAGCGAGCAAACGCCGTTTGGCCGCGCCTAGTGCACTCTCCGGCGCCTCGCTCGCAGGCAGGCTTGGAACAGCGTTAAACGCTGTTTCCGAGCTCTCCACAGGCAGAGAAGCTGTTTGCAGCACGGCAAGTGCTTCTCCTAGCCTGGGAAGCGAGCAAACGCCGTTTGGCCGCGCCGAGTGCACTCTCCGGCGCTTCGCTCGCAGGCAGGCTTGGAACAGCGTCAAACGCTGTGTCCGAGCTCTCTACAGGCAGAGAAGCTGTTTGCAGCACGGCAAGTGCTTCTCCTAGCCTGGGAAGCGAGCAAACGCCGTTTGGCCGCGCCTAGTGCACTCTCCGGCGGTATGCTGCAGGCTGGCTGCGAACAGCGGCTGGGCGCGGTTTCCGTGCTGCCCACAAGCAGAGAAGCTCCTCCAGCACCGAAAGTGCATTTTCGGGGCTGGGAAGCAAGATTTCACTTATTCATTATCTGCAGTGCGCTTACCTGCTCGGCGTGCTTTGCGGCGGCTGAGATCCTCGAGGAGCGGCAGACACGCGTCTCCCGGGCCGGGAAGCGTGGCCTCGCTGTTTCGTCACTTCCGGTGCTCCTGCCGTGCGTGCAGCGCTGTGCAGAGGCGGAGGAGCTCGAGGAGCGGCGGCCACGCCTCTCCGGGGCCGGGATTGGAGAAGTCGCTTGTTCGTCACCTGCCGTGCGCCTGCCGTGTTCGGCGCGCTCTGCAGTGGTAGAGAAGCTCGAGCAGCTGCGGCCGCGCGTCTCCTGGGCCAGGAAGCGAGAACTCGAGCCCGATGAGGAGTGTCTGCTTCTGCTTTTAACTTGTGGAAAGTTCAAAGCCTGTGGCTGTAAAATTAGCAGCAATACTGGTGCCTTCTTTTATCGCTCAAGGTCACTGGCCAGCAGGGAACAAGAAGTGTCCCAGGACTTGTTGGTGCCCTGCCAGAGAGAGAAGCAGCAAATGGTGTTGAGAGAATTTCTGGGAGTGCATGTGGGATCCTGCTTTTCTTGACAGCTTGAGAAATGATCTGAACAGAAAAAATATCTTTCTTTTTACAGGAGAATCTGATGTGGAACATGGGACCAGGATGACTTGCTGTGACTTCTTGAAAGCTGGAAAGAAGGCGATGTTAATCTTTTTGGCTAGAGGCAAAGTGTCTGCAAAGCCTTGGAAGAAGCCTATGCCAGGTAAGTGAGGACACGAACAGGAAAACACCTGGAGGCTGTGATGTGATTTCACGGAGGGTTATGGATTCCTGTCTCAAATGTCCATGTGTCAGTAGGGCTGGATCCAAGTGCCCTGGTGGAGAGGCAGGGTTGTCCTGCATTCCAGCTTTTTAGTGGCTGGAGTTTTGCCCAAGGAAGAGCAGCATCCTGATTTTGCTGCCATGTTCAGCCAGCACAGAGCTGTTGGGTGCCTCCGTCCAGGAGCAGCAGGAGCCTGGATTTCTGTCCCTGGGATTGCCTTGCTGTCCAAGACGAGGGCTGAAGGTGAGGGGCAAGGCAGCGCTGGGAGCTCTGGGAGTCAGGAGTGCCAGGCCTTTCATCTCCTGGTGCTGCTCAGGTGTTCACCAGAGGGTTTTTTTGACGGCCTTTGGCTTTCTGGATGGAAGCAAAAGGGTCCTTTCCCCTCCCTGCCTTCTGTCATTCCCAGGTCAGCCCCTGCTCTTTGCTGGCAGGCTAAATAGCCTCAGGAGTGGGCCGAGGAAGTGCTGCCTGATCTGTGAGGTTCCACAGGAGATGGGAGCAGGCTTTGCGCAGAGGTTCAAGCACCTTGGGACTTCCTGAAGGCCTGAGGCCTGAAGCAGAGTCTTGAGGCAAAGCTGACCTCTGGGTGAGCCTTCAACCCAGATGTTGTGTTTGTATCCTGTCAGCAGTGCGGTAGCCAGGATCATTAGTGTTCTGGGCTAGGTCCGTGCTCATTAGTGAAACATGGCTTGACCTTTCTGTGTTCAGAGGCCGGACAGGGCCCTGAGATGAGTCCTGTGGCCTTGTTGGGAGGAGCGGGGCCAAAGGCAGCTCCTGCATTGCTCCTGAAGCCCTGGCCAGGCTTTGGGGCGACGCCGGAGGAGGCTGAGCCCAGCTGTTCCCGCTGTGGGAGTTGTGTGCGCCTGTTTATTGCAGCATTTGCCCGACCTGGGCCCTGTCCCGGCACAGCCGGAGCCTCTTGGCCTGCGGGCGGACGCACCCGCGGGAATTGCCAGTTCTGGGGGGGCTCTCCAGGGCTGGGTTGTGACAGGGGATTCCCAGCTGCTGGGGGTGAGGCTCAGGGTCCCTGGTGCTGGATCTCAGTCCCTGTAGGTCACCTTGGGTAGCAGTGCTGGGGAGCATTGCTGAGCTTCTCCTTGGGAGGTTCTTGGCTGCTCTGAGCTGTCGCCAAAGACCCTGAGCTCCTGAGGTTGGTGTCTGTGTCTTTGGTGCTGACCCTGCCCCCTGGCCAAGTTACTTTGGAGGGTTTGAATAGGGTCTAGGGCTGAGTGCCCTTTGGGCAGTTTGCTGCCAGTCTGGTGTGCTCCTGGAAGTGCCGCTGACCTGCCAGGACTGAGGAGCTGCTGGCTGGGTGCTGCTTCTGTTCTGCAGTGGGAGCAGGTAGCCACAGGGATACAGGGGGAAAATGGGCTGCTGAAATGAAGGAAACAATATGCTTCTAACAGCAGCTACTTTCTTGTGTACATAAAGCTACAGTTCCAGTTTCTAGCACTACTCTTCATGGGTACAGGTGTCTCTCTCAGTCGGCTAAGTTATTTCTCCATCACGCAGGCAGGCAGGAAGGCAGGAACGCACGCACGCATCTTTCAGGGCACTTAATTGGTTAAGTGTCCATCACCGTGCTATGTGTCTCCTATCTGAGTTCTGCATTTCTTGGAGAGGCTTTCCTAGGCTCTTATTTTCAGAGCTGTTGTTGTTCCTGTAGCCTTGATGAATTCCTGCGAACTCTGGAAAAGAAGACTGCAGGTGTCATCTTCACTACAAACAGTTTGGCTGATACAGGGAATGGCCCAAGTTATTCAGATACATTGCTACACCGGGAGGGCTTAGAGAGAAACCTGGAGATGGGTTGTGGAAGCCTGAAGTGGGATCTTCTCCCCTGCCGACCCTTGTGTAAGAGACGGTCCGAAGATCCCTCATCTGCCTCACGACCATCGTCAAGGACAGAGACTGAAACCCCTAAAAGGGACTTGAAAATCTCAACACAGGAGTTCTGGCCTGGCTGAGGTGGGATGGTGGCCAAGTGCTGCCTGCAGGTGTGTTTGATGGAAAACACCCAGCACCCATATGGGAACATCAGAACCTGAGCAGAAACAATGGGCAAGTCACGGTGAAGTGACCGCGCCTGCTGACACTGCACCTGCTGACTTGGACTGGTTGACACTGTACCTGCTGATGACCGACTTGTTCTGGGTTCTCTGAATGAACACACTGCAATGATTTCCCCCAGCTGTTTGGCCAACTGCCTGTCGCTTCGGAGAGGACTATAAAAACCCTGGAGACTCCCGCTCACTTTTGAGATCTCCCCACTGGAGAAGATTGCGTCTATAGGCATCTTCAAAAGCCTCGAGGACTCGACCCTCCATGTTGGTAGCTATAATCCCCTTCCCCTCTTTTTCTGTCTTTCTTACTATTCTCCTTTTCTCTCCCCACTATCGCATTTGTTGGCACTAAATAAAGGTGCATTTGTGATTGAGTAAACTGAGTTTGTCCCCCGCTGTGTCTTTTGCGCTCTGAGATCCCTAAAACGAACCATCACGAACCCCGCTTGTGTGAGCGGATCGTGACAAGTTTGCATGTGAATAAGTTCATTTGTGTACCTTTTCCGCTCTCCCTCACCCCCCATTTCGAGCCGGTGTCCATTTTGAAACTGTCTCCTTCCCGTGGGGCCGTGCTCCCGCTGCTCCCCTCACAGCCCTGATGGCGACACGCAAACCAGAGAACTCCCTGGGACTGCAGTGCCCACAGGAGGTGGAGTGGACGCCTAAAAACCCCTAGGGCCGGTGAGCCATTAGCCAGACAGGACTCCAAACTACCCCAGTGAGCAGGGAGAACATGGGGCTGCTTGCTGGGGCTCCGTGTCTTGTCGCCATAAGTCAGATAGTGCCCTCTCTGCGTGACTGCCCTCGGCTTGTCAACGAGCCTGTGCTTTCCTGCGGCTCTCGTGGGGACGCAAGCCCCGGCTCTGTCGGGCACCTGGCAAAGCTGTTTCACCTCCTCGTCCTCATCGCTCCAGGGAGCAGTGGCGGTGTGTGTGACCCCTTGGGTTCCCCGCCCAAAGCTGTCCTAATACAGGCATTTAAAGGGAGATTTGTCTCCTGGCCCACTCATAACAGGTGTGGTCTCACTTGGATGTGCCTGCAGTCCTGGAAGCTTGACTAATCCTTTTTCTGCCTCATTTGGACCTTGAGGTTGTTTCATGGTGGTCTCACTTTCATGTGTCTGCAGTTCTAGAATGTTGGCTACCCTTTTTTCTCCTAGAATTAAACTTTGAGCTTGTTGGGGGGTGGTCCCACTTTGATATATCTGCTGTCTAGGTAGCTTGACTGCCCTTTTTTCTCCTACATTTGGACCCTGAGCTTGTTTGTTGGCATCTCACTTTCATGTGTCTCTGCTCCTGGAAGCTTGACCACCTGATATTCTTCTGCAGATAAAACTGGAATTGGTTTGGGGTGGTCTCACTAATGTATGTCTGCAGTCATGGTGGTTTGAGTACCCTGTTTTCTCCAAAAACTGGATCTTGAGCTTGTTTAGGGGCTCTCCCTTTCATGTGTCTGCAATCCTGGAAGACAGACTACCCGTTTTTCTCTTAGAAATTGGTTTTGAGCTTGTTTGGGGGTGGTCTCACTTCCATGTGTCCTGCAGTCCTGGAAGCTGGACTACTCACGTTCTCTTCCAAATCCACCTGGGCCTCGTTGGCTGCTGTATTTGGGGAGTGCAGGTACCATGTACTGTTGACACATGGATGGTTTCATCTGCTCAGGGGGGTTGTTCTCTGCGAGCAAACAGCTTTAGGATGGATGCCCTCAGACTTGATGTTGTATGGGGCACTCATCTAGCCTTCCAAATCAGTTAAATCGACCGTGGAGGTCAGTGAGGTGATGGATTTTTCAGCCAGACCGCCCTCACGTTCCACTTGGAATAGCGACCCTTGTTTCTGTAATACAGAAAAGCAAGGTTATGTCATTTGTGGCTGTCATTGTTTTAGCATGTAAATATCATTACATTTGAGGCTTGTATTGTACAAAGTTTTGCTCTTCACTCCTGGCAAAGGCCTTCTACGTTTTGTGTACAAAGTTCTTGCCATTTTTTCATTTCATGCCCTGTGTATAGTGTCTCTGGTATGTCGGGATGCAGAATAAGGTTTGAAATTGCCTACAGTTCTGATGTTGTACATGCACAGTGTGTTTCTGCTGATTGTCAGTGATGTGCTGTGGAAAATTTTGCCCTCTTGACTGTGCTTGTAGTCAAGAACTTGACTCTCTACTAAACAAAGAAGGTTAAGACCTTCATGTTTTAGACTGTAAGGAGAGGAATGAGGTGGAAAAAACCATCAAAGCTATCACAAGTATATTTAGAAATAACGAACTCTGATTTCATTTTGCTCTTGGAATAAGTCTGCTACACCTAATGACAGGTGGGTTTTCTGGAGGTTCTGAAATGTGGTGACAGGAAGCTTCTCTGAGTTATATCTTGGGCATAAAGGGTCCTCATGCATGCTAGACTGGGGAGAGAGAAAGCAGCAAGAGCCTGACAAGACAATGTGGTAGGAAAAAGGAGTGGGCAGAACCGACACAACCAAATAGGAGTTTAGCAGGGTAGTGCCACTAAATCGGAACAGGGAGTGAAAGATTGACAGTAACTGGGAAACCAAAAAAGTGATGGTTTCCTTCAGTGAGCTGCCAGGTACTTGTGGCAGTAGAGGATGGAGCTGCATAGGAATTGTGGGGAAGTTGTAGGTGTGGGACTTATGATGCAGGATTTGTAGAATTTGTAGATGTAGAATGATGTTTGCTTTCAAAGGAAAGGGCTGAATAAATTTAGGAAAAGGAGGGTAGACAAGCCCTACTTGTACTTTAAACTCATCCAATATTTCTCTGATGTCAAACATACGTCAAGATAAAAAAAATAATTTTAGCCAGAAATGGAAATTAAAAGTTTTCAGACTGCAGTACAGTGGAAGGTCTACAAATAGTCCCTCTGTGTAACAGGGCGGGAATATTGTGTTTTGGTAAAAGTTCCTTTTTTGACTAGAAGATCACTAATGCGACTGACTTGTCAAGTAGATCTTGCTCTAGTTACAGGGAACCGTTTTTTGCCCTTTGCGTTGTAACTTTGCATTGGGCAAAAAGTGATTTGTGGCAAAGTCACTGTAGTAAAAATTAGCCTATTCTCATTTTTTGTGTACCAGAGAACACTTTTCTTTTTTAACACTGTTGTGCCATTTTCAAACCTTGATACAGTACACAAGAACAGACAGCTTTTAGTGCACGTAGTATTCTTTGTATTAGAGCTTAATTTGAAATGTTTGCCACTTTGGAAAGGAGAGAGTGAAGGAACCTGGCTGCAGATTTCAGGGTGACTCATGAGCTTTATCTTTCTACTAAAAATAGAGAATTGCACAAAATCTACTAAATCAGCAGAAAAAACCTGGCATTTTGTAACACTGAACAAAATCCTGTATCTTGTGCCGCTGGCAGTTCTTAGCTGTGTTGGCTTAAATACAGCTCTCTTAAATGTGCTTTGAGTTTTGTTAGTTGACTTTTGACTTCCCTGTGTCTGCTTTTCCTTTTCCATTCCGTGCTGAGCTGGGTTGACAAAGTTCTGTTTACCTGCAGCTGTTTGTGTGTGTAATATTTAGACACTCATCTGAAAAAAAAAACCCTCAGGTAGTGGTGGATGGTTGTGAAGGGGTTCTCCTCCATGTGACAAACTTGTGTCTTAACATGGAAATGACAAATTTCAGTAAAATAGTTTCCACATAAAGTAGAAGCTTGAAGCTTCCTAGAGAGAGTTCAATTTGCTGCTTCTGTGGGGTGAGAATTTTCTCTTTTCTCTACCTTTGCATTGATATCATCTGAAACTCCGGTGTGATCCTTCAGATAGGCAGTAACAGGATCCTTTAATGCCCTCTGGATTGGACACTTGTGATGTGATATTGATCACTGCAGCTTTGAATCATCATTACAGACGTGAGCTAATACCTTAGGCTGAGTTTGATGGTGGATGATAACTCCTGTTTTCAGGCTAGAGCAATCTCTTTTGCTTACACCAGGAAATTAGAAAAGGCAGAGTGGCAATGAACAGTGTGACTTTGTCTTGCTTAGTTGGGAAAATATTGCTGTGTTCTGCTGTGTTTTGAAACAAACAAAGAAAAAAACCCAAAACAAAACCCAGTGCTTGTTTTATTTTTCTGAAGTTGTTGTTATGCTTTGGGGAACTCGGGGATGAAGCAAGATATTATCATAGAAGTGAAAAACTGTTCATACTAGAAGTAGTATTAGAACCAAAACAATTTGTAGGGGAATTCCTCTTACTTTACGGTCCTTGCAGTGTTCTCTTAATCTTGTTTTCTTTCCCTGTTAATGTGCAGAGGTTTGTATGTGGAGAGTTTTCCAGAACGTAGGTTCTCTATAACACTGCTTTTGGGGAATGAGAGAGGAGGAACTTTGTCTTGAAAAGTATTTCAAATCTTCCAGCTGATGGCTCTGTCTGCAGAAACACAGTTTTTCCCACCACTGCTAAGCTGCAGCTAAAAACGGTGGAAAGCCTGTTTTTTTGGGAGCAGAGGACACTGCAGCAACCCTGCAGAACAGCTGAGAAAACTTGTGGAAATGTTTGTTTTGCAATTTTGCCTTGTGACAACTTGCAGTTCCAGCATTTTCCTTAAAGAGAACGATTTGAGGTTGTGTGGACTGCTCTTATGTTTCCAGGATTGTCCTAACAGTCTTCAAACCATTGTTTTTACTTGTTACTTCAAGAGACAGGAAACTTGGACATCTAGTTTTGTCCAAACTCTGGATGAGGCCTTTGAAGGAGTATCTTTAAAAACACATTTCCCAGGCCTATGGAGACATGGTGTCCTACAGTCCTTAAATGTCCTGTAGGAAATAGTACTTTTTGTTACAGCCTTCAGCTTGTATCGAGATTTAATATCAATGCTTTCAATAGATTCAAAATAATTTTCTGTCTCTGGTGGTGCATTCTTTTTCAGAGGTTTTTGTCTCACTGTTCTGCCTAACAGTGTTCCGAAGAAATGAATTTTTAACAGGAATTGAGAAGTTGTGGTTTTGAATCTTATTTCAAGGAGGCATCTCCAGGGATCAAGTTGAAGTGCATTACATTGGTTCGTTTCCATATCTGGGTTAGTAATTGGACAAATACGAAGACAGTTGGAAACACAGAAATAGGGTTTTTTTTCTTTTTGTATTGCTTCAAATTTAATTATTTTAAGAAACCAGATTTTGCCATAAGTTTTGTTTTTCCTGACTCCTGTCTATCCTTTCTAATAAGCGTTTTTCACTTTTTTAGGGCCGCTTTTTCTTGATGTTTAATTGTAGTGTGTCCCTTACTTGGCAATATTTTGCTCAGGGTGATTTGCAGACTAAAGTAGCTTGCTGATGAAAGTTAATTTTTTATCAGGCCTGTAGAGCCATGTGCTTGTGTGTGGGGGTGAGAAGAGGGCAGAGAAAGGGAAGAAGGCAAGGATTAAGTGAGTCGATACATGTGCAAGAGGTTGCCTGAACTGCAGAGATTAAACAAACCAAAGAAGGGCTCTGTCTAAAATGAGGAATTAAATGTATTTGTGACAAATATCAACATCTATCTCTAATTTGTTTTTACTCAAGAACTAGGCCCTTAGAGACTTGTGAAATCTACTGGCAAACATCATGACTACATTTTGAGAGACAAGAAATGTGTAAAAGGAAGAAAAAAAATGGGGAAGGGAGATGGGCAAGAGAATTATTCTGGTCTGAAGAGGATGGATGACTTTCTAGAGCCTATCTGGAAAAAATATTGACAGATTCAACAGCAAATAGCACATGGATGAGAGGTTTTTCTCCAAAGTAATTGGTGCCAGATGTAGCCCGTCCTTTAACTTGATAAAATAATAGTTTAGGTGTAGGAAGTTCATTATCTACACTTAAGAAACATGTCTGTGTAGTACTCTATGGGAAATTACAAAATAAGGCGTTAAAATGGTGGTTGGTAAACTGGACAGGGAATGACTGAAGGGGAGAGCAAGAAGCTGTACTTGGAAGGGAAGAATTGGTCTGTTAATACAGATCCTCAGGGTTTGTCTTGAGGCTGTTCTTCAGGATGAACTAAATGCCATGGCACAGGATTAAGAGACTTTGATAGGCGGGAGGAGCAGATAATTCCTGGAAGAACTGGATGGTCTCGACAGCCTGGAATGTAAAGCAGGGCACAGTTGAGTAACATAGAGTGAAGTTCATGTGCTAGTGAGAATTGTTGTGAAGGAGAAGGTTCAAATCAAAAAAACCCACCCACCCAACAACCAGCTGTGAAGGTGCTGGCTCACAACAGGCTGGCCATAAGCAGGGAATGTGTTGACGCTGTGAAAAAGGTTTGGTTTCAGTGGAAAAGAAAACCAAGCTGTTTTAAGATGGAGAGCTGACAACACTGTCAGGCCACAAGTCACATGTGGGATTGGCACAGGTTGTGTACAGCGTGTTTATGGGATTTTTTTGCTGCTTCCCCTCACCAGATATACTGGAGTTGTTAATTTTTGCCCAAAGCCTAGACTCAAAACCCCCCTGTAATACTGTAACATCTACACCTGAAATGTATATTCAAATGTAGGCTAAAGAACATAAGTTCCAAATGGGCTTCTTATCCTTAATGTTCTTCTGCTGCAGTTCAAGTAAATGTAATGTATTAGTTGCTCATTGAATGCAGTACCACTTTTAAAAATTCAATTTGCTGTGCAGGATTTTTCCCAAGGTCCATTAGATAATGTCAAGTTTAAATCTGTCCGTGAGTCTAGAGAGATCGCCATGCAGATGGAGCTGTGGAAAGCCAAATGAAAGATTTTCATATAAGCACATTGGGCTTAAACAAATCTGTTTAATTTGTTTTCCTCCCAGCCCCTGTTTTCAACAACTTGAATTCCTCAGATATTCAAAGTTGTTTTGGAAGTGTTTAACACAGAAAGTGAAAATGCAGCCTGAACAAAAGGATTGTTATTTTAAGAGAGGAATATTTTGGAAGCGGTGGGAACAAACAAAGGTACAAGTTCATTATGACATGAATTTAGTCTCAGACTAAACGCTGTTTCCGAGCTCCCCACAAGCAGAGAAGCTGTTTGCAGCACGGAAAACGCTTCTCCTAGCCTGGGAAGCGAGAAAACGCCGTTTGGCCGCGTCTAGTGCACTCTCCGCCGGTTCGCTTGCAGGCAGGCTTGGAACAGCGTCAAACGCTCTTTCCGAGCTCCCCACAAGCAGAGAAGCTGTTTGCAGCACGGAAAACGCTTCTCCTAGCCTGGGAAGCGAGAAAACGCCGTTTGGCCGCGTCTAGTGCACTCTCCGCCGGTTCGCTTGCAGGCAGGCTTGGAACAGCGTCAAACGCTCTTTCCGAGCTCCCCACAAGCAGAGAAGCTGTTTGCAGCACGGAAAACGCTTCTCCTAGCCTGGGAAGCGAGAAAACGCCGTTTGGCCGCGTCTAGTGCACTCTCCGCCGGTTCGCTTGCAGGCAGGCTTGGAACAGCGTCAAACGCTGTTTCCGAGCTCCCCACAAGCAGAGAAGCTGTTTGCAGCACGGAAAACGCTTCTCCTAGCCTGGGAAGCGAGAAAACGCCGTTTGGCCGCGTCTAGTGCACTCTCCGCCGGTTCGCTTGCAGGCAGGCTTGGAACAGCGTCAAACGCTGTTTCCGAGCTCCCCACAAGCAGAGAAGCTGTTTGCAGCACGGCAAGTGCTTCTCCTAGCCTGGGAAGCGAGAAAACGCCGTTTGGCCGCGTCTAGTGCACTCTCCGCCGGTTCGCTTGCAGGCAGGCTTGGAACAGCGTCAAACGCTGTTTCCGAGCTCCCCACAAGCAGAGAAGCTGTTTGCAGCACGGAAAACGCTTCTCCTAGCCTGGGAAGCGAGAAAACGCCGTTTGGCCGCGTCTAGTGCACTCTCCGCCGGTTCGCTTGCAGGCAGGCTTGGAACAGCGTCAAACGCTGTTTCCGAGCTCCCCACAAGCAGAGAAGCTGTTTGCAGCACGGAAAACGCTTCTCCTAGCCTGGGAAGCGAGAAAACGCCGTTTGGCCGCGTCTAGTGCACTCTCCGCCGGTTCGCTTGCAGGCAGGCTTGGAACAGCGTCAAACGCTGTTTCCGAGCTCCCCACAAGCAGAGAAGCTGTTTGCAGCACGGAAAACGCTTCTCCTAGCCTGGGAAGCGAGAAAACGCCGTTTGGCCGCGTCTAGTGCACTCTCCGCCGGTTCGCTTGCAGGCAGGCTTGGAACAGCGTCAAACGCTGTTTCCGAGCTCCCCACAAGCAGAGAAGCTGTTTGCAGCACGGAAAACGCTTCTCCTAGCCTGGGAAGCGAGAAAACGCCGTTTGGCCGCGTCTAGTGCACTCTCCGCCGGTTCGCTTGCAGGCAGGCTTGGAACAGCGTCAAACGCTGTTTCCGAGCTCCCCACAAGCAGAGAAGCTGTTTGCAGCACGGAAAACGCTTCTCCTAGCCTGGGAAGCGAGGAAAACGCCGTTTGGCCGCGTCTAGTGCACTCTCCGCCGGTTCGCTTGCAGGCAGGCTTGGAACAGCGTCAAACGCTGTTTCCGAGCTCCCCACAAGCAGAGAAGCTGTTTGCAGCACGGAAAACGCTTCTCCTAGCCTGGGAAGCGAGAAAACGCCGTTTGGCCGCGTCTAGTGCACTCTCCGCCGGTTCGCTTGCAGGCAGGCTTGGAACAGCGTCAAACGCTGTTTCCGAGCTCCCCACAAGCAGAGAAGCTGTTTGCAGCACGGAAAACGCTTCTCCTAGCCTGGGAAGCGAGAAAACGCCGTTTGGCCGCGTCTAGTGCACTCTCCGCCGGTTCGCTTGCAGGCAGGCTTGGAACAGCGTCAAACGCTCTTTCCGAGCTCCCCCACAAGCAGAGAAGCTGTTTGCAGCACGGAAAACGCTTCTCCTAGCCTGGGAAGCGAGGAAAACGCCGTTTGGCCGCGTCTAGTGCACTCTCCGCCGGTTCGCTTGCAGGCAGGCTTGGAACAGCGTCAAACGCTCTTTCCGAGCTCCCCACAAGCAGAGAAGCTGTTTGCAGCACGGAAAACGCTTCTCCTAGCCTGGGAAGCGAGAAAACGCCGTTTGGCCGCGTCTAGTGCACTCTCCGCCGGTTCGCTTGCAGGCAGGCTTGGAACAGCGTCAAACGCTCTTTCCGAGCTCCCCACAAGCAGAGAAGCTGTTTGCAGCACGGAAAACGCTTCTCCTAGCCTGGGAAGCGAGAAAACGCCGTTTGGCCGCGTCTAGTGCACTCTCCGCCGGTTCGCTTGCAGGCAGGCTTGGAACAGCGTCAAACGCTGTTTCCGAGCTCCCCACAAGCAGAGAAGCTGTTTGCAGCACGGAAAACGCTTCTCCTAGCCTGGGAAGCGAGAAAACGCCGTTTGGCCGCGTCTAGTGCACTCTCCGCCGGTTCGCTTGCAGGCAGGCTTGGAACAGCGTCAAACGCTGTTTCCGAGCTCCCCACAAGCAGAGAAGCTGTTTGCAGCACGGAAAACGCTTCTCCTAGCCTGGGAAGCGAGAAAACGCCGTTTGGCCGCGTCTAGTGCACTCTCCGCCGGTTCGCTTGCAGGCAGGCTTGGAACAGCGTCAAACGCTCTTTCCGAGCTCCCCACAAGCAGAGAAGCTGTTTGCAGCACGGAAAACGCTTCTCCTAGCCTGGGAAGCGAGAAAACGCCGTTTGGCCGCGTCTAGTGCACTCTCCGCCGGTTCGCTTGCAGGCAGGCTTGGAACAGCGTCAAACGCTGTTTCCGAGCTCCCCACAAGCAGAGAAGCTGTTTGCAGCACGGAAAACGCTTCTCCTAGCCTGGGAAGCGAGAAAACGCCGTTTGGCCGCGTCTAGTGCACTCTCCGCCGGTTCGCTTGCAGGCAGGCTTGGAACAGCGTCAAACGCTGTTTCCGAGCTCCCCACAAGCAGAGAAGCTGTTTGCAGCACGGAAAACGCTCCTCCTAGCCTGGGAAGCGAGAAAACGCCGTTTGGCCGCGTCTAGTGCACTCTCCGCCGGTTCGCTTGCAGGCAGGCTTGGAACAGCGTCAAACGCTGTTTCCGAGCTCCCCACAAGCAGAGAAGCTGTTTGCAGCACGGAAAACGCTTCTCCTAGCCTGGGAAGCGAGAAAACGCCGTTTGGCCGCGTCTAGTGCACTCTCCGCCGGTTCGCTTGCAGGCAGGCTTGGAACAGCGTCAAACGCTGTTTCCGAGCTCCCCACAAGCAGAGAAGCTGTTTGCAGCACGGAAAACGCTTCTCCTAGCCTGGGAAGCGAGAAAACGCCGTTTGGCCGCGTCTAGTGCACTCTCCGCCGGTTCGCTTGCAGGCAGGCTAGGAACAGCGTCAAACGCTGTTTCCGAGCTCCCCACAAGCAGAGAAGCTGTTTGCAGCACGGAAAACGCTTCTCCTAGCCTGGGAAGCGAGAAAACGCCGTTTGGCCGCGTCTAGTGCACTCTCCGCCGGTTCGCTTGCAGGCAGGCTTGGAACAGCGTCAAACGCTGTTTCCGAGCTCCCCACAAGCAAAGAAGCTGTTTGCAGCACGGGAAAACGCTTCTCCTAGCCTGGGAAGCGAGAAAACGCCGTTTGGCCGCGTCTAGTGCACTCTCCGCCGGTTCGCTTGCAGGCAGGCTTGGAACAGCGTCAAACGCTGTTTCCGAGCTCCCCACAAGCAGAGAAGCTGTTTGCAGCACGGAAAACGCTTCTCCTAGCCTGGGAAGCGAGAAAACGCCGTTTGGCCGCGTCTAGTGCACTCTCCGCCGGTTCGCTTGCAGGCAGGCTTGGAACAGCGTCAAACGCTGTTTCCGAGCTCCCCACAAGCAGAGAAGCTGTTTGCAGCACGGAAAACGCTTCTCCTAGCCTGGGAAGCGAGAAAACGCCGTTTGGCCGCGTCTAGTGCACTCTCCGCCGGTTCGCTTGCAGGCAGGCTTGGAACAGCGTCAAACGCTGTTTCCGAGCTCCCCACAAGCAGAGAAGCTGTTTGCAGCACGGAAAACGCTTCTCCTAGCCTGGGAAGCGAGGAAAACGCCGTTTGGCCGCGTCTAGTGCACTCTCCGCCGGTTCGCTTGCAGGCAGGCTTGGAACAGCGTCAAACGCTGTTTCCGAGCTCCCCACAAGCAGAGAAGCTGTTTGCAGCACGGAAAACGCTTCTCCTAGCCTGGGAAGCGAGAAAACGCCGTTTGGCCGCGTCTAGTGCACTCTCCGCCGGTTCGCTTGCAGGCAGGCTTGGAACAGCGTCAAACGCTGTTTCCGAGCTCCCCACAAGCAGAGAAGCTGTTTGCAGCACGGAAAACGCTTCTCCTAGCCTGGGAAGCGAGAAAACGCCGTTTGGCCGCGTCTAGTGCACTCTCCGCCGGTTCGCTTGCAGGCAGGCTTGGAACAGCGTCAAACGCTGTTTCCGAGCTCCCCACAAGCAGAGAAGCTGTTTGCAGCACGGAAAACGCTTCTCCTAGCCTGGGAAGCGAGAAAACGCCGTTTGGCCGCGTCTAGTGCACTCTCCGCCGGTTCGCTTGCAGGCAGGCTTGGAACAGCGTCAAACGCTGTTTCCGAGCTCCCCACAAGCAGAGAAGCTGTTTGCAGCACGGAAAACGCTTCTCCTAGCCTGGGAAGCGAGAAAACGCCGTTTGGCCGCGTCTAGTGCACTCTCCGCCGGTTCGCTTGCAGGCAGGCTTGGAACAGCGTCAAACGCTGTTTCCGAGCTCCCCACAAGCAGAGAAGCTGTTTGCAGCACGGAAAACGCTTCTCCTAGCCTGGGAAGCGAGAAAACGCCGTTTGGCCGCGTCTAGTGCACTCTCCGCCGGTTCGCTTGCAGGCAGGCTTGGAACAGCGTCAAACGCTCGTTTCCGAGCTCCCCACAAGCAGAGAAGCTGTTTGCAGCACGGAAAACGCTTCTCCTAGCCTGGGAAGCGAGGAAAACGCCGTTTGGCCGCGTCTAGTGCACTCTCCGCCGGTTCGCTTGCAGGCAGGCTTGGAACAGCGTCAAACGCTCTTTCCGAGCTCCCCACAAGCAGAGAAGCTGTTTGCAGCACGGAAAACGCTTCTCCTAGCCTGGGAAGCGAGAAAACGCCGTTTGGCCGCGTCTAGTGCACTCTCCGCCGGTTCGCTTGCAGGCAGGCTTGGAACAGCGTCAAACGCTCTTTCCGAGCTCCCCACAAGCAGAGAAGCTGTTTGCAGCACGGAAAACGCTTCTCCTAGCCTGGGAAGCGAGAAAACGCCGTTTGGCCGCGTCTAGTGCACTCTCCGCCGGTTCGCTTGCAGGCAGGCTTGGAACAGCGTCAAACGCTGTTTCCGAGCTCCCCACAAGCAGAGAAGCTGTTTGCAGCACGGAAAACGCTTCTCCTAGCCTGGGAAGCGAGGAAAACGCCGTTTGGCCGCGTCTAGTGCACTCTCCGCCGGTTCGCTTGCAGGCAGGCTTGGAACAGCGTCAAACGCTGTTTCCGAGCTCCCCACAAGCAGAGAAGCTGTTTGCAGCACGGAAAACGCTCCTCCTAGCCTGGGAAGCGAGAAAACGCCGTTTGGCCGCGTCTAGTGCACTCTCCGCCGGTTCGCTTGCAGGCAGGCTTGGAACAGCGTCAAACGCTGTTTCCGAGCTCCCCACAAGCAGAGAAGCTGTTTGCAGCACGGAAAACGCTTCTCCTAGCCTGGGAAGCGAGAAAACGCCGTTTGGCCGCGTCTAGTGCACTCTCCGCCGGTTCGCTTGCAGGCAGGCTTGGAACAGCGTCAAACGCTGTTTCCGAGCTCCCCACAAGCAGAGAAGCTGTTTGCAGCACGGAAAACGCTTCTCCTAGCCTGGGAAGCGAGAAAACGCCGTTTGGCCGCGTCTAGTGCACTCTCCGCCGGTTCGCTTGCAGGCAGGCTTGGAACAGCGTCAAACGCTGTTTCCGAGCTCCCCACAAGCAGAGAAGCTGTTTGCAGAACGGAAAACGCTTCTCCTAGCCTGGGAAGCGAGAAAACGCCGTTTGGCCGCGTCTAGTGCACTCTCCGCCGGTTCGCTTGCAGGCAGGCTTGGAACAGCGTCAAACGCTGTTTCCGAGCTCCCCACAAGCAGAGAAGCTGTTTGCAGCACGGAAAACGCTTCTCCTAGCCTGGGAAGCGAGAAAACGCCGTTTGGCCGCGTCTAGTGCACTCTCCGCCGGTTCGCTTGCAGGCAGGCTTGGAACAGCGTCAAACGCTGTTTCCGAGCTCCCCACAAGCAGAGAAGCTGTTTGCAGCACGGAAAACGCTTCTCCTAGCCTGGGAAGCGAGAAAACGCCGTTTGGCCGCGTCTAGTGCACTCTCCGCCGGTTCGCTTGCAGGCAGGCTTGGAACAGCGTCAAACGCTGTTTCCGAGCTCCCCACAAGCAGAGAAGCTGTTTGCAGCACGGAAAACGCTTCTCCTAGCCTGGGAAGCGAGAAAACGCCGTTTGGCCGCGTCTAGTGCACTCTCCGCCGGTTCGCTTGCAGGCAGGCTTGGAACAGCGTCAAACGCTGTTTCCGAGCTCCCCACAAGCAGAGAAGCTGTTTGCAGCACGGAAAACGCTTCTCCTAGCCTGGGAAGCGAGAAAACGCCGTTTGGCCGCGTCTAGTGCACTCTCCGCCGGTTCGCTTGCAGGCAGGCTTGGAACAGCGTCAAACGCTGTTTCCGAGCTCCCCACAAGCAGAGAAGCTGTTTGCAGCACGGAAAACGCTTCTCCTAGCCTGGGAAGCGAGAAAACGCCGTTTGGCCGCGTCTAGTGCACTCTCCGCCGGTTCGCTTGCAGGCAGGCTTGGAACAGCGTCAAACGCTGTTTCCGAGCTCCCCACAAGCAGAGAAGCTGTTTGCAGCACGGAAAACGCTTCTCCTAGCCTGGGAAGCGAGAAAACGCCGTTTGGCCGCGTCTAGTGCACTCTCCGCCGGTTCGCTTGCAGGCAGGCTTGGAACAGCGTCAAACGCTGTTTCCGAGCTCCCCACAAGCAGAGAAGCTGTTTGCAGCACGGAAAACGCTTCTCCTAGCCTGGGAAGCGAGAAAACGCCGTTTGGCCGCGTCTAGTGCACTCTCCGCCGGTTCGCTTGCAGGCAGGCTTGGAACAGCGTCAAACGCTGTTTCCGAGCTCCCCACAAGCAGAGAAGCTGTTTGCAGCACGGAAAACGCTTCTCCTAGCCTGGGAAGCGAGAAAACGCCGTTTGGCCGCGTCTAGTGCACTCTCCGCCGGTTCGCTTGCAGGCAGGCTTGGAACAGCGTCAAACGCTGTTTCCGAGCTCCCCACAAGCAGAGAAGCTGTTTGCAGCACGGAAAACGCTTCTCCTAGCCTGGGAAGCGAGAAAACGCCGTTTGGCCGCGTCTAGTGCACTCTCCGCCGGTTCGCTTGCAGGCAGGCTTGGAACAGCGTCAAACGCTGTTTCCGAGCTCCCCACAAGCAGAGAAGCTGTTTGCAGCACGGAAAACGCTTCTCCTAGCCTGGGAAGCGAGAAAACGCCGTTTGGCCGCGTCTAGTGCACTCTCCGCCGGTTCGCTTGCAGGCAGGCTTGGAACAGCGTCAAACGCTGTTTCCGAGCTCCCCACAAGCAGAGAAGCTGTTTGCAGCACGGAAAACGCTTCTCCTAGCCTGGGAAGCGAGAAAACGCCGTTTGGCCGCGTCTAGTGCACTCTCCGCCGGTTCGCTTGCAGGCAGGCTTGGAACAGCGTCAAACGCTGTTTCCGAGCTCCCCACAAGCAGAGAAGCTGTTTGCAGCACGGAAAACGCTTCTCCTAGCCTGGGAAGCGAGAAAACGCCGTTTGGCCGCGTCTAGTGCACTCTCCGCCGGTTCGCTTGCAGGCAGGCTTGGAACAGCGTCAAACGCTGTTTCCGAGCTCCCCACAAGCAGAGAAGCTGTTTGCAGCACGGAAAACGCTTCTCCTAGCCTGGGAAGCGAGAAAACGCCGTTTGGCCGCGTCTAGTGCACTCTCCGCCGGTTCGCTTGCAGGCAGGCTTGGAACAGCGTCAAACGCTGTTTCCGAGCTCCCCACAAGCAGAGAAGCTGTTTGCAGCACGGAAAACGCTTCTCCTAGCCTGGGAAGCGAGAAAACGCCGTTTGGCCGCGTCTAGTGCACTCTCCGCCGGTTCGCTTGCAGGCAGGCTTGGAACAGCGTCAAACGCTGTTTCCGAGCTCCCCACAAGCAGAGAAGCTGTTTGCAGCACGGAAAACGCTTCTCCTAGCCTGGGAAGCGAGAAAACGCCGTTTGGCCGCGTCTAGTGCACTCTCCGCCGGTTCGCTTGCAGGCAGGCTTGGAACAGCGTCAAACGCTGTTTCCGAGCTCCCCACAAGCAGAGAAGCTGTTTGCAGCACGGAAAACGCTTCTCCTAGCCTGGGAAGCGAGAAAACGCCGTTTGGCCGCGTCTAGTGCACTCTCCGCCGGTTCGCTTGCAGGCAGGCTTGGAACAGCGTCAAACGCTGTTTCCGAGCTCCCCACAAGCAGAGAAGCTGTTTGCAGCACGGAAAACGCTTCTCCTAGCCTGGGAAGCGAGAAAACGCCGTTTGGCCGCGTCTAGTGCACTCTCCGCCGGTTCGCTTGCAGGCAGGCTTGGAACAGCGTCAAACGCTGTTTCCGAGCTCCCCACAAGCAGAGAAGCTGTTTGCAGCACGGAAAACGCTTCTCCTAGCCTGGGAAGCGAGAAAACGCCGTTTGGCCGCGTCTAGTGCACTCTCCGCCGGTTCGCTTGCAGGCAGGCTTGGAACAGCGTCAAACGCTGTTTCCGAGCTCCCCACAAGCAGAGAAGCTGTTTGCAGCACGGAAAACGCTTCTCCTAGCCTGGGAAGCGAGAAAACGCCGTTTGGCCGCGTCTAGTGCACTCTCCGCCGGTTCGCTTGCAGGCAGGCTTGGAACAGCGTCAAACGCTGCTTTCCGAGCTCCCCACAAGCAGAGAAGCTGTTTGCAGCACGGAAAACGCTTCTCCTAGCCTGGGAAGCGAGAAAACGCCGTTTGGCCGCGTCTAGTGCACTCTCCGCCGGTTCGCTTGCAGGCAGGCTTGGAACAGCGTCAAACGCTGTTTCCGAGCTCCCCACAAGCAGAGAAGCTGTTTGCAGCACGGAAAACGCTTCTCCTAGCCTGGGAAGCGAGAAAACGCCGTTTGGCCGCGTCTAGTGCACTCTCCGCCGGTTCGCTTGCAGGCAGGCTTGGAACAGCGTCAAACGCTGTTTCCGAGCTCCCCACAAGCAGAGAAGCTGTTTGCAGCACGGAAAACGCTTCTCCTAGCCTGGGAAGCGAGAAAACGCCGTTTGGCCGCGTCTAGTGCACTCTCCGCCGGTTCGCTTGCAGGCAGGCTTGGAACAGCGTCAAACGCTGTTTCCGAGCTCCCCACAAGCAGAGAAGCTGTTTGCAGCACGGAAAACGCTTCTCCTAGCCTGGGAAGCGAGAAAACGCCGTTTGGCCGCGTCTAGTGCACTCTCCGCCGGTTCGCTTGCAGGCAGGCTTGGAACAGCGTCAAACGCTGTTTCCGAGCTCCCCACAAGCAGAGAAGCTGTTTGCAGCACGGAAAACGCTTCTCCTAGCCTGGGAAGCGAGAAAACGCCGTTTGGCCGCGTCTAGTGCACTCTCCGCCGGTTCGCTTGCAGGCAGGCTTGGAACAGCGTCAAACGCTGTTTCCGAGCTCCCCACAAGCAGAGAAGCTGTTTGCAGCACGGAAAACGCTTCTCCTAGCCTGGGAAGCGAGAAAACGCCGTTTGGCCGCGTCTAGTGCACTCTCCGCCGGTTCGCTTGCAGGCAGGCTTGGAACAGCGTCAAACGCTGTTTCCGAGCTCCCCACAAGCAGAGAAGCTGTTTGCAGCACGGAAAACGCTTCTCCTAGCCTGGGAAGCGAGAAAACGCCGTTTGGCCGCGTCTAGTGCACTCTCCGCCGGTTCGCTTGCAGGCAGGCTTGGAACAGCGTCAAACGCTGTTTCCGAGCTCCCCACAAGCAGAGAAGCTGTTTGCAGCACGGAAAACGCTTCTCCTAGCCTGGGAAGCGAGAAAACGCCGTTTGGCCGCGTCTAGTGCACTCTCCGCCGGTTCGCTTGCAGGCAGGCTTGGAACAGCGTCAAACGCTGTTTCCGAGCTCCCCACAAGCAGAGAAGCTGTTTGCAGCACGGAAAACGCTTCTCCTAGCCTGGGAAGCGAGAAAACGCCGTTTGGCCGCGTCTAGTGCACTCTCCGCCGGTTCGCTTGCAGGCAGGCTTGGAACAGCGTCAAACGCTGTTTCCGAGCTCCCCACAAGCAGAGAAGCTGTTTGCAGCACGGAAAACGCTTCTCCTAGCCTGGGAAGCGAGAAAACGCCGTTTGGCCGCGTCTAGTGCACTCTCCGCCGGTTCGCTTGCAGGCAGGCTTGGAACAGCGTCAAACGCTGTTTCCGAGCTCCCCACAAGCAGAGAAGCTGTTTGCAGCACGGAAAACGCTTCTCCTAGCCTGGGAAGCGAGAAAACGCCGTTTGGCCGCGTCTAGTGCACTCTCCGCCGGTTCGCTTGCAGGCAGGCTTGGAACAGCGTCAAACGCTGTTTCCGAG